>NC_057800.1:503185165-503209204 GCF_018294505.1 Triticum aestivum | reverse complement strand
AGTGGAGAGCAATCCTCCCACTTGGGGGCTTAGCTGCAGTCCAGTAGTCGCCTAAGTCTTCTCACTCGGAGACTTAGCTGCAGTCCGGCACTCGCCTAAGTTTAAAAAAATCCTACCGAGTGGAGAGCAAACCTCCCACTCGGGGGCTTAGCTGCAGTCCAGGACTCGCCTAAGTTGGAAAAAATCCTACCGAGTGGAGAGCAAACCTCCCACTCGGGGGCTTAGCTGCAGTCCAGTACTCGCCTAAGTACGAAACACATCTCAATCCTCAAGGACGACGAGGTGCAGGTCGACTGCCACCTTCTCCTGGGGAGCTTCGCCACAAATACAATGTGCGCTCCATCCCACTCTGCAGTAACGAGGTGCAGGTCGACTGCCCCCTTCTCCTGGGGAGCTTTGCCACAAATACAATGTGCGCTCCACCCCGCTCTGCAGTAACGAGGTGCAGGTCGACTGCCAACTTCTCTTGAGGAGCTTCGCCACAAATATAATGCGCACTCCATCGCCGACCCGCAAGGGCAACAAGGCGCGGGTCGACTGCTTCCTTCTCCTTCGGAGCTGCACTACAAATACAAAAGTTGTCTCGAATAAAGAACGGGTTCACTCAGCAGGGGATTTATGAAGATATTCAACGATAAACCAAGTTTAGATAAATCCTAAAGGTTTCGGACCACGGATCGAAGTGCTCAGGCATTCAGCCCGAAAGAGTTTAACGGTTACAAAAACCACTCGGCATTCCGAGGCAAATTTAAGGTGAGGCATAAAAGTTTGTTCACTCCGCGGGAGGAGGACTAGCAGGCTCGACAAACTCGTCTAAATCGATGTCGTCGGCGATCCGAGTTTCTGCAGCGATGAAAGTCTCCATAAAAGATCAGAAGTCATGCTTCTGGGTGTTGGCGACCTTGATTGCTGCCAGCTTATCTTGTCGCACCTCCTTGCAATGTACGCGAACCAAAGACAGAGCCACATCAGTGCCACACTAGGTAGAAGACTTCTTCCACTCCTGCACTTGGTCAAGGATTTCGTTAAGTCGAGTCATCAGGGACTCAAGATCATTTTGGAGCGTGGCCTCTGGCCAAAGTGCCGGGTCGATCCGTGACATGGCGACCTTCAGTCGAGCCAAGTAGTCCACGACACCGTCGATGCGGGATTCCAGTCGGAGCAGATTCATGGCAGTTTCATCTTTCACGGGATAATTGATTGGATCCAAACTTGGTTCGATCCGCCCAGTCTCCTCCTCGAAGTTCTGGCAAAACTCTGCATTCATGATCCAAGAATAAGTCAATTTTCATACGCTGAGTCGACACAAAAAAAATCAGTCGGAACAAAATGTGCACCTTCAAGCTTGATGAACAACTTCTTGGCAAGGCTCCTCAGATAGCTCTCCAGATCGTCCCTCCTGCGAGCGATGCCTTCCATCTTCTCGCCCAGGTTGAGGTTCTCCTTCTTCCAGCGCGAGCACTCCTTGTTGGCTTCATTCACAGCAGATTTCAGCTTGGTATTCTCTTCTTCCAACTGGCCGACCGAAGCCAGTTTCTGTTCAGCCAGGGCGGTTCTGTCGTCAGCTTCCTTTCGAGCAGCAGCCAAATCCCGATCCTTCTTTGCCAGAGCTTCTCTCAGTTTTTCTGCAAAGAAACGATGCTTGATTCAGAAAGAGCGGAAGGGTACTCAAGCCTAAGACAGACCAGTCGACAAACTCGTCTTACCAGTGGCGCCGTACTTGACCTTTTGCAGCTCTGTCTTGGCCAGCTCCAAGTCAAGGTTCAGTTGAATCTGCTGTTTCTCCAAGTCAGCAAAGCGAGCTCCAAGATCACAAGATTTCTGAAATCAAAGGGGAGAAGTTATTTTACAGCGAAAACGACAAAGACATTAAGTACTAAGACTACGGTCGACTGCCCGTAGTCCACCATAGTCTCGGGGACTACACCCAGTGGGTGCACTTTGCATGCCCCCACCGGTTCTGATCCCACTCGACCGGCCCGCCGGAGTCGAGTGCAGGGAGTAAAAAAAGGAGAGAAAGTAGAACTCAGACCACAGTGGACTGCCAGCAGTCGACCGTGGTCTCGGGGACTACACCCAGTGGGTGCACTTGGCGTGCCCCCACCGGTTCTGATCCCACTCGACCAGATCGAGCGGAAGAGACAAACTACCAGTTTGGTTTACACTCGACAAAATACAAAGACTATAGTCGACTGCCAGCAGTCCACCGTAGTCTCAGGGACTACACCCAGTGGGTGCACTCAGCGTGCCCCCACTAGTTCAAAAATTTAATCGACACACCCAGTGGGTGTACAGATGCAAAGATTTTCGGAAAGAGTCTTCAGATAGCATATCCTAACAGAAAAAGCGACGACCAACTAACCCAAACGTTGCTCTGGAGAGCCGAGCTGGCATCGTAGGCGGCTTGGCTGGCATCCCGCACCGTCTTCATCTTCTCCATCATAATGTCCGCCTGGCGTATGGCTTCCCTGGCAGCATTTACCTCGTCCTCTGGGACATGATGGGTTGCAAAAACTAAAGGCGGGTCGACAGGGCCTGAGCAGTCGACGAGGAAGGCAAGGCACTTGACAATGGCACGGCGAAGGTAACAGAACCCTGATTGGCATCGCCAGCGTCCTGAACGATTGGCTCCGCCCTCGGCGTCGATTGTGGCACCTCGCTCGCAGGAGCTTGCCTATTTTTCCTCGTCAAAGGCCTCTCGGGCTCTTCATCATCATCATCAGGGATGTCAATAATGTTAGGGGCTGTTCAAAGTTCAATCGACAAAATCACATCACCTAATGGTACACATTGCAGTTGAATCGACCAAAATAAAGACAGTATGGCAGAAATCATACCCAGATTAGAAGTGACCGCATCCTCTATCACCTCATCATCGTCCCTGTAAGCTGAGGTACCGGAAGTAGCAACGCTGACAGTTCCAAAGTTTGTCCGATTAAAACAAGAAAAACAAACAGCACAGGGCGTCAAGTAAATATGAAGGGAGACACTCACGCGGAAGCGATGGGGATGTCAATCTTAATCTTCGGCAACGCCTTCCGAAGCATCGGCTCTGCGACTTTGGGATGCTTTGACGTTTTTTCAGTCGGAGTTGGCGAAGAGGTCCGAGGACGCTTTGAAGACTGACCAGCTTGAGCAATCGCCTTTTCACGGGCGCTCGGTCGTTCTTGGTCAAGTTTGGACCGCCTCTCCCTGCGAGGAGGTGACTCGACTTCTTGTTCGTCACTTGGACCATCGCTTTCTTCGTCCCCTCCACCATTAGACTCCCATTCGCCACTGTCGCCGCCGCTCGCTTCTCCTTCTGGGTCCGGCTCTTGCTCTCCGTTGGGCATTGAATACATTTCAATAATGGCCTGAAAGAAAGCAGGAGGAACAAAGTCAGTCGACTCAGTATAGGCAGCTGCGCAAGTGAATTCAGATTACAAACAAAAGCCCAGAATCGGACCTTCTCTGGTACATGAGACTGGTCGAATGGAGGAACTCTCCTGGCTCCCCTGGGGTTGTCCTTGTTCCCGGTCATGCCCGACAGCCACTTCTCCAGTGTGTCGTCGTCGACCTCCTCTGGGTGAATCCGAGTGGAGTCTTCAAGACCCGAATACATCCACATCGGATGGTCTCGGGCTTGAAAAGGCTGGATGCACCGCTGAAGGAAGACCTCCAAGAGATCCATACCGGTGACCCCGTCACGGATAAGCTGGACCACTCGCTCTACCAGCACCCTCACCTGCGCCTTCTCCTCCGGGAGCACCTTCAAAGGGAGGGTTTCCTCACTCGGTCCATGGTGAAAGGAGGGAGGCCAGTCGACTGCCCTGGCGTCGACTGGTCTTTGCAGTAAAACCAGGTCGACTGCCATCCGCGAACTAAGTCGGGAAGAATCATGGCTGGAAAGGAGCTTTTCCCTCTCATCTGGACACCAAGACCCCCACTCATCTGAATCACTTGAGTCCTCTCGTCACTCGGATTAGCTTTTTTCACCATCTGGGAGCGACAAGTGGAAATGTGCTTGAAAAGGCCCCAGTGAGGCCGACAACCCAGGAAATTCTCACACAAAGAAACAAAAGCGGCGAGATAAACGATTGTGTTGGGAGTGAAGTGGTGGAGTTGTGCCCCAAAGAAGTTCAGAAATCCCCGAAAGAAAGGGTGAGGAGACAACGAAAATCCACGATCGACGTGGGTGGCAAGGAGAACGTGCTCACCCTCCCGAGGTTGCGACTCGGATTCCTTCCCTGGAAGCCGCGCCGATTCATAGGGGATTAGCCCTCCTTCGGCTAGGTCGTCGAGGTCTTCTTGGGTGATTGTTGAGCGGATCCAGTCGCCCTGGATCCAGCCCTTCGGCAAGCCGGTTCGCGAGGAGGATCCGCCCCGACTGGTCGCCTTCCCCTTCGACCTCGCCGTCGCCTTCTTCGCCTGCTCTAGAGCCGCAGTCTTCTCCTTCCCCATCGCCGCCGGCGAAATGCGTACGGAGCGGTGGCGCTGGGGCGAGAGCGAGCGCGGCGAGGGAGCGTGAAGAGGAGAAGAGATAATGGGGATGCACTGTTCGAAGAGGCCCCGGTCCAACGCCTTATATGAGGCCGCTTCCGAGTGGCTGACTGGTAGGCCCGGGCGGCCCTGTCAAATCCCATAACAATCACGCGCATGATACGTGGCAAAAAAGGTAGCGCGGGGATCGAGGCGGCTCCGCTCTATCACATCCGATTACTGCGGCCTCCCCCGTCCCGCGCGCTTCCCAAAATTTGGATCCCGCGAAATCTGCGGGCAGCAGAACAACTTGTCAGACCGAAGATCTCCTCCACACCATCACTCGGAGCCTTTCAAGTAAAGAAACTCACTCTACAAAAAGCTAAGAATGGATCAAGGCGACTGAAAAGGAAGTTGCTGTCATCACTCAGGTTCATTGATCCGAAACTAGATATGCTCATGGCATGAAAAATGACTCGGGAAAATCCTCAACTCCTTCCCCACTCAAACCTCAATCCATTCGGGGGCTAATGACGAAGCTATGTACCTAGGGTAGGGTCATGGACCTGTCCAAACTGCCCTTCCCAAGGACATCTCTAGAAGAAATCACCTTTCAATCGACTTGGAGGTGTTCCACTCGACAGACTCGAAGACACTTGACCAAGAAGCGGTCACTCGACCAAGACCAAACCACTCGACGGCCAGGAGACCTAAAGGCACTCCGCATGCTAACGGTCGGTTATTAAGTAGCCTTTATGGTCATCATAGCACTTTATTAGGGGCATTACCAGTAACGCCCGACCTTAATGTATTTAAAACCCTCCATAACTGAGGGCCGGAGGGGTCCGATGAACTCTAGATAAGCCACCCCCCTCCTCAGTGTAAAGGGTTCGCACCCCTGTAAACCATACATGCATAATCTAGTCAACCGCCTCCGGGCTCCGAGACGTAGGGCTATTACTTCCTCCGAGAAGGGCCTGAACTCGTAAACCTCGTGTGCTTACAACTGCTCCATAGCTAAGATCTTGCCTATCCATACTTACCCCCCTACATTACTGTCAGACTTAGAACCACGACAGCATGCACGTATGGTGAACCGTTATGTGATGAAGTTGGAGCATGATTTATTTATTGATTGCCTTCCTTATGAGTGGCGGTCGGGGACGAGTGATGGTATTTTCCTACCAATCTATCCCCCCAGGAGCATGCACATAATACTTTTCTTTGATAACTTGTAGATTTTTGCAATAAGTATATGAGTTCTTTATGACAAATGTTGAGTCCATGGATTATACACACTCTCACCCTTCCACCTTTGTTAGCCTCTCTAGCACCGCGCACCTTTCGCCGGTATCATACACCCACCATATACCTTCCTCAAAAGAGCCACCATACCTACCTATTATGGCATTTCCATAGCCATTCCGAGATATATTGCCATGCAACTTTCCACCGTCCCGTTTATTATGACACGCTTCATCGTTGTCATATTGCTTAGCATGATCATGTAGTTGACATTGTATTTGTGGCAAAGCCACCGTTCATAATTCTTTCATACATGTAACTCATGCATCATTGCACATCCTGGTACACCACTAGAGGCATTCATATAGAGTCATATCTTGTTCTAAGTATCAAGTTGTAATTCTTGAGTTGTAAGTAAATAGAAGTGTGATGATCATCATTATTAGAGCATTGTCCCAGTGAGGAAAGGATGATGGAGACTATGATTCCCCCATAAGTCGGGATGAGACTCCGGACGAAAATAAATAAATAAATAAATAAGGCCAAAGAAGCCCAAATAAAAAAGAAAAGAAAAGAGGCCATAAAAAAAGAGAAGGCCAAAAAAATAAAAAAATTGAGAGAAAAAGAGAGAAGGGGCAATGCTACTATCCTTTTACCACACTTGTGCTTCAAAGTAGCACCACGATCTTCATGATAGAGAGTCTCCTATGTTGTCACTTTCATATACTAGTGGGAATATTTCATTAAAGAACTTGGCTTGTATATTCCAATGATGGGCTTCCTCAAAATGCCCTAGGTCTTCGTGAGCAAGCAAGTTGGATGCACACCCACTTAGTTTCTTTTTGAGCTTTCATATACTTATAGCTCTAGTGCATCCGTTGCATGGCAATCCCTACTCACGCACATTGATATCTATTGATGGGCATCTTCATAGCCCGTTGATACGCCTAGTTGATGTGAGACTCTCCTCCCTTTTTGTCTTCTCCACAACCACCACTCTATTCCACCTATAGTGCTATATCCATGGCTCACGCTCATGTATTGCGTGAAGATTGAAAAAGTTTGAGAACATCAAAAGTATGAAACAATTGCTTGGCTTGTCATCGGGGTTGTGCATGATTTAAATATTTTGTGTGGTGAAGATAGAGCATAGCCAGACTATATGATTTTGTAGGGATAGCTTTCTTTGGCCATGTTATTTTGAGAAGACATGATTGCTTGTTTAGTATGCTTGAAGTGTTATTGTTTTTATGTCAATATTAAACTTTTGTCTTGAATCTTATGGATCTGAATATTCATGCCACAATTAAGAAGAATTACATTGAAATTATGCCAAGTAGCACTCCGCATCAAAAATTTTGTTTTATCATTTACCTACTCGAGTACGAGCAGGAATTAAGCTTGGGGATGCTGATACATCTCCAACGTATCTATAATTTTGGATTACTCCATGCTATATTATCTACTGTTTAGACAATATTGGGCTTTATTATACACTTTTATATCATTTTTGGGACTAACCTATTAACCCAGAGCCCAGTGCCAGTTTTTGTTTTTACCCTGTTTTAGGGTTTGAAGAAAAGGAAAATCAAACAGAGTCTAATTGACCTGAAACTTCATATAACTCATTTTTGGAAGGAAAGAAGCCCAGATGACTTGGAGTGCATGTCGGGGGATCTGCGAGGAGGTCACGAGGCAGGGGGCGCGCCCACCCCCCTGGGCGCGCCCTCCACCCTCGTGAGCCCCTCGTGGCCCCCCTGACGTACTTCTTCCGCATATATATCTCCATATACCCTAAAAACATCCGTGAGCACAACAGATCAGACTTCCGCTGCCAGAAGCCTACGTAGCCACCGAAAGCCAATCTAGACCCGTTCTGGCACCCTGCGGGAGGGGGCAATCCTTCTTCGGTGGCCATCTTCGTCATCCCGGTGCTCTCCATGACGAGGAGGGAGTAGTTCTCCCTCGGGGCTGAGGGTATGTACCAGTAGCTATGTGTTTGATCTCTCTCTCTCATGTTCTTGAGATGATACTCTCTTGATGTATCACGAGCTTTGCTATTATAGTTGGATCTTATGTTTCTCCTCCCCCTCTACTCTCTTGTAATGAATTGAGTTTCCCTTTTGAAGTTATCTTATATGATTGAGTCTTTAAAGATTTGAGAACACTTGATGTATGTCTTGCGTGGGATACCTGTGGTGACAATGGGGTATTTTATGATCCACTTGATGTATGTTTTGGTGATCAACTTGCGGGTTCCGTGACCTTGGGAACCTATTCATAGGGGTTGGCACACGTTTTCGTCGTGATTCTCCGGTAGAAACTTTGGGGCACTCTTCGAGGTCCTTTGTGTTGGTTGAATAGATGAATCTGAGATTGTGTGACGCATATCGTATAATCATACCCACGGATACTTGAGGTGACATTGGAGTATCTAGGTGACATTAGGGTTTTGGTTTATTTGTGTCTTAAGGTGTTATTCTAGTACGAACTCTAGGGCTGTTTGTGACACTTATAGGAATAGCCCAACAGATTGATTGGAAAGAATAATTTTGAGGTGGTTTCGTACCCTACCATAATCTCTTCGTTCGTTCTCCGCTATTAGTGACTTTGGAGTGACTCTTTGTTGCATGTTGAGGGATAGTTATGTGATCCAATTATGTTAGAATTGTTGAGGGAACTTGCACTAGCGAAAGTATGAACCCTAGGCCTTATTTCCTATCATTGCAATACCGTTTACGCTCACTTTTATCATTAGTTACCTTGCTGTTTTTATAATTTCAGATTACAAATACCTTTATCTACCATCCATATACCACTTGTATCACCTTCTCTTCGCCGAACTAGTGCACCTATACAATTTACCATTGTATTGCGTGTGTTGGGGACACAAGAGACTCTTTGTTATTTGGTTGCAAGGTTGCTTGAGAGAGACCATCTTCATCCTACGCCTCCTACGGATTGATAAACCTTAGGTCATCCACTTGAGGGAAATTTGCTACTGTCCTACAAACCTCTGCACTTGGAGGCCCTACAACATCTACAAGAAGAAGGTTGTGTAGTAGACATCACTGCAGTGTGAGGCTGCCGTCGCCGTAGAATAACAGGGGGTGTGGGTGAGTGGAGGGATGGCCTGGCCAGTGGTGGGAGTAGTATGGGGGCGGTGAGGCCTCCACGGTAGCAGAGCCGGCCACGGGAGGCAGGAGCAGGCGGCACGACCGACGCTGCTTTGGGCGGCTGGAGCAAGAAGACCAGAGGTTGAAGAAGCACTATAGCCGTTGGATGGACATCATACGGTCACTGGAGTATTGACTAAGTTGACAAAGCCCTCCATCCCCGTCAACTTAGTAGGCCCACAAGTCAGCCCAACAATATGGTGGGTCCCAGCTAGCAGGGGGTATTCATTTTTTGGGCGTAATAAGGAGGCACTTCCTTGCGTGCGAAGATATAGCTGGTGGGTCCGTCCTGTCAGCGGGGGGGGGGGATGTTTTTTCATGAAATACAGAGGCCCTTCCTGTGGGTCCTAGCTATCAGGTGGAGGAATCATTATTTTGCGCGTAATAAGGAGGCATTTCCTTGCGTGCGGTCGTGGACCCAGCTGTCAGCCTCTCCACGTACAGTCCACTTCCGATGGATGTCGTTCATTGACCATGTTGACCAGGCCGCGCCGAGAGCACCAGGGCAGTGGACGACTGCGAGGCCTAGGAAGGGAACGACACAGAGCTAGGGAATACTCGGCAGTTGTTTCCCACGCGGAAGAGTACGAGGGTTTACTGGTTCATTTGCCGTCGCCGGAAAATAACAACATGTGTGGGTGAGTAGCGGGATGGCTAGGCCAGCGATGGAATTACGGTGGGGCCGTGAGGCCTGCGCGGCAGCATAGCCAGCCGTGGGAGGAGGGAGCAGGCAGTCCCACCGGCGCTTGTGTGAGAGGCTGGAGCATGAAGAGCAGAGATTGAAGAAGCACGACAGCCGTTGGATGGACATCCAACAGTCACTGCTCTCGCGTGTTAACTAAGTTGACAGGGGGTTGCGTGTGCGTCAACCTTTTTTTTCTGAAAGCATACGCGTCATCCTGTAGTAGGCGCACAAGTCAGCCTCAAATCTATGGAAAACAGCATACAACCCATCTGCCATTATTTCTAATAATGTACAGCCCATTTGCTAATTCTTAAGAATTTTTTTGGAGCCCATCTTCTTTTTGTTAGCATTACACCCCATATTGTGGCCACGGTTAAAAAGTATACGAAATTTTGCATATTTCGGTGCGGTCAACTGTTTTTAATCCAGAAATATCGATTCACATTCAAACTATTTTGAAAAATAATTTATATAAATATAAAATCCAAATAATTTTCCACGCATAAAAATCAATGGAATTTAAGATCTTGTAATGAAAAAAATTTGAAACTAATTCCCGGTTTGGTGTGTTTTAAAAATGTACAGCCCATTTCTGGGCAAACCAAATGAAACTCTCCTCGTCTTGAAAGATTTGCAGCCCAGCAGGGCCGATAAAGCAAGTACGCCTTGTTTGGGTATTTCTTAAAAAAATAGAACTGATATAGCAATTTTCAGCAAGACAAAAACACAATTGGGCTCATGATGTGGTAAACATAAATAAAACCCTGGCTAGACGGGCCACAGCCCCCGCACAGCCACGTTGTTACCCTGATCCGTCGCTAAAACTAGTATAAATAACAAATGCTTGTTCCTCAAAAAAAACTGCGCGACTTGCTGGGTCCCTGGTGTCAGCCGCTCGTAGTGTAATTCTCTCGTTTATTGACTACGTTGATAATGGCGTGAGCCCCAGATGTCCAACCATTAGGAGGAACCATATTTTTGGGCTTGTACTATAGAGGCACTTGCTTGCATACTGCCATGACGCTGGTGGGTCCCTACTGTCATCCTCTCCACGTACAGTCATCTCCTTGTTCCTCTCGGTTGTTGACGACGTTGACAACACAAGAGGGCGGCGCACCACGCACGGCAAGCGAACCGAGGCCGCAAGGCCGAGGACGACAGCGAGGCCTCGGACGGAACGAACAGGAGCCATTGAAGATGCGCCGGTCCAGTCGTAGGCGGAGGGCAGTACGAGGGTTGACTGGTTCGGGCGCGGGTGCGTGTTGGGGCTGACATCGCCGGAGAATAACAGGACGTGTGGGGGAATAGAGGGAGGGACTGGCCAACATTGGAGGGTACGTACGGTAGGGCGGCGGAGGCGTAGCCAGCCGTTGGAGGCGGGAGCAGGCGGAGCCGACGGGGTGGTTTGGTTTGGGCGGCTGGAGGAAGAAGAAGACAAGAGATAGAAGATACATGATATTTGTTGGATGTCAATCCAATGGCTGGCAGGCAGAATCGTTTGTTGACTGGCTAGTAAGTCGACACCACCTTGGATAGGCTATTTACTCGCGGGTCCCAAATGTCAGAATCCAAATCTGTCACGATCATGCAACCTTTCCTGTGAAAATTTACAACCCATTTGATGTGCTAGTTCGAAATAAGTTTGTGGGTGCTGGTGGGGGCTAATCACTTGGCTTCTGTAATGCACAGTGAGCTCAAGCAGGCGGCGAGAGTGATGTTATTTCCCTTGGTTGGGATTTGTTACAATATTTCACTCTAAATTAAACGAATGGCAAGCCATTTGCCTTGTTTCAAAGAAAATATGACAGTCACAACCAAGTTGAAAAGGGCAGGAACATCTAACTCCAGCTTACAAACCGTACAAAAGCACGAGGGTTAATTGTTCATTAGGTTTACAAAAAAACCAGATTGAAAAGGGCAACAACATCTAACTCTAGCACTGTTTTCAGTAGTCACAGTCAAATGGATCGGTCAAGTCCATAGAATGAACATCCTGGGTCGTAAAATTTACTGGATTATGACCACAATATGTTGTAAATAGAAGCCTGGCACGTTCAGAAGCTCTTTTGCCCACCTGAAACTCCTTTTTTTGCTCTTCGACATACCCATCCGTCAATTCGGTAAATATATGGGCTTTTGAATTGATTTTACTATTTACTAGTGTGGATGGGCTGTTTTGTCTTGGGTACAGAGAAACAATTACTACTAGTACAGTGGAGACACTCTACAGCTACCTAGAAAAACAATTACTACCAGTACAATGGAGACACTCTACCACTTCTGGCCCCTCCTAGGTCATTGAAACGTCTCCCTCTACTGAATGCCGTTATACTTTTGTTCACCGACATGCAGGCCATGCAGTGCGCGGGCCCAAATGCCATCCACCAAATTAGAAGGCAATATGCAGGCGGAGAGTCACCCCGGTCGTAGCGCGGCAGTAACGAGCCGTCGTATCACAAAACCCCACCTCCCCGCAGTCTAAGTTTGACGGACGAAGCAACCATCATTTCACTCTTCGCTGAATCCCCTTCTCCCTCATCGTCTTCAAGGAAGGCAACACTCGCATCTGCCACTGTTCTTCTCTCCGAACGAAGGGAAGGTAAGCAGATCCGTGATGTTGGTATATTTTCGTTCAGAGAAAAAAAGAACTTTTGCAAAGCAGTAACCGATCCTCACTCTCTTTTTTGTTTCATTGTCATTGCGATTGTGTTTTCTTTTCAGTGGTCTCCTAGGATTCGTCTGTTTCATGATGGACCAAGGAGAACCAGGCAAAGATCTGCCGATATTGGAGCAGACGCGGGAGGCTGATCCCCACGAGACAGAGAGCTCCAAGAAGATGGAGGCAACCACCGAGCCGACCCCAGATACGCTCACGGCCACTACTGAGATGGTCAACGCTCCGTTTGAGGTTATAGCCCCCGTGGCACTGCAGGAGCAGTTTTCCCCCTTAGAGGATGTGTCCCCCCCACTGAGCTGCCCAAGGTGATTTCCTTCTTTGCCGATCTCGATTGTGGTTTTTCATCTAAGTATGTGGTGATTTTTTATAGAAAAGGAAGTATGTGGTGATTAATAATGCAAAATTTTATTAGCTTCGATGCCATGCTATACATAGTGGTTTAAATAACTTGTGTTTCTTATACTGAAAAGTAATTTAGAATTCTTTTCTGTTTCAATTAGAGCCCTGATACAGACAAGGATTGTGTGGTTGTATATGTCACTCGCTATGAGGCGGACGACATGAATATACGCACTGGGAAAACAAAGTTCTTAGGCTATTGGATCCTGGAAGCCATTTGCGGTTATACCAATGAAGAGTTGTATTCCAGCCTCACTGTTGTCACTTGTCAGGCGTGTTGTCCAGGGTGTACTGAAGCACAAGAAGTTCAAAGCTACTCCTTCGTTTGTGAGGCATACTGTTCTTGTCAAGCTTACGCAGGAAGATGACGTGGCATGCCTCCACAAACAAGTTTATCAGTGGCAAGGCCACAAGGTTGTCTTCATGAAGGTTCATAGGATTGAGCTGTTGCGGGACGTCCTCGATGATGTGCATGGCAAGGTCCGTCTTGTGTCCAACCCAAATTAGATCGAGGCATGAAATACTTGCCCCAGCTAGTGTTTAATAGTAGTTTGGATTGTGTCTAATTATCCAAACCTTGCCTGTTATCGACCCCTCTGGGGCTAGTACTCTGTTTGAATCCGTCTATGGGAACTGCTGCTACTTTTGTGTGCCCGTGAATCATGTGAGAACCATCATAATTGTTGTCGAAACAGATGCGTCATCACTAGTTTTTTTTATGAATATGGCATGGTAAGACATAAGTTGTCACGGTTTATCATACGAGCAATGTGTGTTTTGATGAAATAGAGCACTCGTTCGAGAACCATGCGCCGACGTATACATAAGTACTTGTAAAGACTGTTGGTGCTACCCCACTTGTAAGCAGTTGTGCAAAACACGGCACATTGGCTCAGCTCGCTTCAACACTAGGCTATCGACCAGCTAACAATCAACAATCTGCTGTCTGACATATAAGCAACTATGTATCTTGTTACAGTGGTTCATGCAGTTAATTGAGGCCACAATGTAATAAATTCCAAACGTTCACACGCTAGTCCAGCGCTCATGTGGAACACTCACATTAAACTCGTCTTCGTAAAAAACTTGAAAAGCATAAGTTAAGCGATTTTATACATCTCAATGATTCATAGAACATAACAAACATATACTAGTTCACAATAAAAGACAAAGTTGTGAGAAGGTTTACAAATCAAGAAAAAACAAGCAAGGCTTCTCTGAGCAAAGGGCCTCCCGGCAGGCTTAAATTTCCTGGAGTTCACTCTGGTTTTTTCTTGTTGCCACCATCCAGGGTTAGGTTCTCTCATTCCAGAATAACCAATTATAATTGTGGTCTCAGCTGGAATGCTGAACTGAACCATGCAGTGTACTGACCAGCTGAAATGCTTGTGCATTCCACTAAATATAGGCACCGCTATTTGCAGAAATAAGCAGACCACAATGCCTCTTGTCCGCGCACCTGTCCAAAAAACCGCCGTGCAGCCATGCCAGCTAGTCCTCGGTCCATGGATGAACTAGTAGAAAGTGCATTCTGGACTAGGATGCAGTTGTTTTCGCTTGTCCCTGCACTACAATCAGGAAGTAAAACGTACGAATCAGCTTCTTTTAGATTGCGTTGGTCATTCTACCTTAGTTACTACCAATGTAGGGATACCTTGAAGACGGGAGGTTAGACGACGACAACGAGGGATAGCCATCTCATTTTGCGCAGTTGTACTAAAACTGAGGTGTGTGCTTTTGATTGCGCGGATAGAAACGATACGGGGACACACATCCCAAAACAATATGGAGACAAACATCCTTGTTTGCGCAAATACGAAATACGGTTATTTAAACAGTAACATATATTACTACTTTCCCCCGTTTCCTCTTAGAACCAAGTCCTAGATTCATGCTATAGCTTTCCCACTTTCTTCCTTGTTTGAACCAACGCTTTGAGTCGACTGTATGAACTAGCTTTACTTCTAATAATAGTAGAAGTCTTGGTGGCTTTGGAATAGCGGACGGAAGTAGAAAAGGATCCACACGAAGGGAGCTAGGGCAGTAGAGCAAGACATGTTTCGAAGGAATATATACCTGAGGGTCGTCGACATGTGGCAAAGACGGCGTCGGGAGGCCGCATCTTGGCCACAATACCGCAGGGAGGAAGAAGGGGTCGGAGGCCTTCCCGAGCCGGCGCTCTCTCGGAGAGAACGGCACGGCCACCGATCGGGATGCGCGGGCAGCCATTGGTCTCCTCCCTCGCTGCCGACGACAGCGTGAACGATGCACCTACACCCCTGCCCCGGTCGAGGTTGTCCGGCCGGATTTGTGACCAGCCGTGAGCTGAGAGAGTGTGGCCACCTATGTGTTGCTTAGATCTGGAGAGCATGAGAGAGTGAACGAGAGGAACCCCAGTAAAGCAAGCGCTAAGGCTCCTGCTTTTATATATAGTGGAGTGATTTTGTTGTACCAGCTTCAAAAAAATGCGCTCCTACATGTACCCGTGAGTGGGTGTGAGAGAACTAGTGCGTGCGTGCACCGCTTCTCTTCGTGAGAGTACAATATATTATGCCCAAAGAACATTCGCTGCAAGAGTAATAGTATAAGTGTGTGACGTGTGAGCTAAAATAAAATGTGCGCGCCGTATTTTGTTATTTAGAAGTTCTGAGGGTAGGGTGTGAAGAGCACATATGTGCGTGACGTCTACCTGCAGATAGACGGTGGGTGCGACGTGCGAGTCTGCGAGAGGACTCGGGAGAGTCGTGACTTGTGAGGGTGCGTGTGCGTGAGAGAGAGGGGGCACGTATCAATGCAATGCATGTGTCCGTAAATCATTATCCGACAAACGTTCGCCACAAGCCTTTTCCTGACAAACGCCGTAAGAACCGTTAGATCGGCATCCGACAGTGTTAGTTTTGCCATGTCATTTAACAGAACAGCCACTCCTCCTACACACAAATCTTCCACGTGAGTGTTAGCAACTGCCGTATGCTCCCTCCATTCCAAAATGCAGTGCATATAGCTTTATTGAAAATTCTAACCTCGCAAACTTTTACCGAGTTTTCGTGTACGAAATTGCACATGTAGAATACCATGTATATATCATTTCATTCATCTTCGAGAGGTAACTATAAAGATGGGTGAGGAGTCTACAAAGAAAGACCATCGTATCACCCGCAGCAATTTCAAGCATCCTTTAGTGTCGAGGAGTATCATAGGAACTCTATATGATATGATTTTTATAGGATTTTTCCCTTTAGAGCCAATTGGTTCATAGGAATAGATTCAGATACTCCACATTTCAAAGGAAATAAACATGATATCATTTCTATAGCTTTAGAGCCACTTTGTTCATATGAATGGATTCCTATACTCCCTTAATTTCAAAGGAAAATAAACATTAGCGTATATTCATTAGAAAAGTTCCTATGATATGAACCAAATTACATCTCTTTTCTAATCCCTCCTCATAGGAATTGAGATACATGTCATCTCTAGATTCAATAGAAAAGTTCCTATGATGTGAACCAAATGACATCTGTTTTCCAATCCCTACTCATAGGAATTGAGATGCTCCATGTCATCTCTTTCCCTACAACTTCCATGTATACATCTTCTATTCCTAAATAGATAGTACAACCCACTAGTAGCTTTTTCCAAAACATGCAACTATGGCACAAGAACTATATAGTGTGCCAATAACTTTGAAAGATGGTCACTGGATGAAGCTAACCCGATAGTGCAGAGATAGGCAAATCCGAGCACTACTGGTCGTTGGATATCATCAACATTCCACCAGATCTGCCACATGTACAATTTAGAAGACTCCATGGTTGAACTTAAGCATAATGCACAAACCTCAAAACACAAGCACTTCTCCTTTGTTCTAGAATCTTCTGTATCATAATTGATTATTTTTTTCTAAATGAATTTCCATTATTTGTTTTTTACTTTACGACTTACAATGCACAACCCCATGAATCTTAACATTTTTATAAAACGAATTGATTTTGAATGAGATGAACTATAAGAACTAAACAAACATCTACATCATGCATATATGACTCAAAGCTTTACATGCTATAGTGTATATTTATTCAGAATTTGGTTTCAAAATCTCATGCGTTCAATACATGTGTACCTTACTAGTTTTGAGTAGAGTAGAAAATTTCACGCAGCCCCGGGTATATAAAAATGCAGGGCCCATGCATCATTGCCTTTCGGTCGAACCTACATCCACCATTTTTTGTACGTACTATATCTCCACTGGTCCCCGAACCCAAAATGCTGCCTCATTCCCGTAAAACCAAGCGGCCCACACATACTTAAGGCGTCGACTCGAACCCGTTTACTACGACGTGGCCCCACATGCCGTAGTACTCCTACAAACCCTACCGCCGCACTCATCATCGGTTTTCTTCAAGAGGACGAGGGAGAAGCCGATTTGTAGTGGAGGTGCTTTCAAAATAAAAGGATCTGTAGTGGAGACCCCTACCCTAGGGTGCCCTAGGTAGCTGCCGCACACATCATTGTTTTCTCTTTTCTTTATGCTCTTGCGCCCTAGAGTGAAATGATGGTTGCTTCGTCCATCCAGCTTAATGCGGGAAAGGTGGGGCTTTGTGATTTGACCCCTCATCGCTCATTTTCTACTACTGCGGTGCTACGACCGGGGTGCCTCCAATTCCAACCGCTGCTCCGAACTGTAATTTGGTGCATCGCACGTGGAACAATATGGTGGATGAGCCACAAGTCGGCCAAAGGGGTCCTGTTAAGTGTGTCGCCATTTCGTGTGCGGATTGACCCTGCTTGAGTTGCCACGCCAACACGACAGGAGCAACCTACCACTTGGTTTTGCTCCTTGGTGAATCCCGACAATATTGATCTAAAAAGATACGTGCTGAACTACCCTCTCCGTCTCGGTTTTTTTATTTTTAGGCGTCTCGGTTTATAGGGCCTGCACGTAGTTCTAGGTCATCCATTTGACTAACTAAATGTGAGTTACTATGTCACAAAAAGTATATCATTGGATTCTTAAGCGGATGTAGTTGTATTTAAAAGTCGAGGGCGGGGCTTTTCCTGCGCGGTAGGCGGGGCAGTTCCGCCTAGTCGGTTCGACAGAGACGCGAGAAGACAAGGGAGTAGGCTGCTGCAAACGTAGGGCTGTGTGATTTGACAACGAGTTACTACTGGACAGGTGGGGCCCCGTGATTTGACTTGTCATTATCATTTTAACTGCGGTGCTACGACCGGCGTGAGTCTCCCGATTCCTGACCACCTCCATACAGATGCCTCTCCCAATGCTCCACCATGTATTAGAGGCTGGCTCTTGCATGAGAGCCCACTTCTCCACTTTTTCCTTGCCTCTCTTTCCTCCACATATGCAAAAATGCCATGTACAACGCACTATTGTACTTACTTTTACTTGCTCCTATAGGTGCTTAAGCTTGCCACATAGGCATAAAGTCTGATGTGGCAAGTTAATCAAGAAGAGAGAGACTAGTTTGGTGACCCAAGGAAGAAACGGTGCTAAGCGCGTGTACCTAGGTGAAAAGACAATTTTGAGTCTATAGCTAATTAAATGAAGCAAACTTAGCAACACCATTTCATTGGAAGAGGTCACTCCTTGGCAAATGCAATAAATACTAGTACTCCCTGTGTCCCATAATATAAGAACGTTTTTGGCACTACACTAGTGTCAAAAACGTTCTTATATTATGGGACGGAGGGAGTATGAAGAAAGAGATAGAGAGGAGTAAAAAACACTTATAGCCAACCTTATGGCCAACCTTGTTGTAGTATGAGTGACTAAGTGATGACTATGTATGACATACCAACATCAGATAGCCTAACACACCGTGTTAAATCTCCAAGGGTGCGACCGCGTGAGTGACGCGACGGTCGTGGTAGGCGCGACGGTCGTGGTAGGTGCGACCATGATACGGGCTGCTGGCAGCCCTTGGATCTGAGATCAAACGGTCGCATGCTAAGTTGCTGAAAATTTGCAGAATAACCCTCCAGGATAGGATATTCACCCATAGGTCTAGAATCACGCCATGCAACCGTTCGATCTTAGATCCAAGGGATCTCGGAAGCCCGTATCATGGGAGAATGGAAAGCCACTACCCTGCCGTTCGCACGCTGGCAGTTCGCTCCTACTCGTCCCCGCACGTCCTTCAATACTACGGCGGTTCGCTCCTAGTCGTCCCGTCCATTCACATTACGACAGTTCCACTAATCCTAACCCTCCTCCCAAATCCATGGCGTCCCAAATCTCCACGATCGGCGGTGAGTACAAGGTTAGAACCATCACCGGCGATGAGTTCGACATCATCTACACCCGTTCTTTCGCGATGGTGAAAGGATGCCTTTCTTGCTTCAGATGCATGTTCGAGAACTCAGATGATGAGTGGGTCGCTGGGCTAGATGTTGAGTACACCATAGTCATGGGACCAAAGAAGGATCTAAAGGATGAAGAGAGGAAGAAGCCCGCTGTGATCCAGGTTTGCGTACATAACGTTTGCTTGGTCTACCACATATGCCATGCCAACGTTGAGTGCCAGGATTTTAAGAACTTCCTTAAGGACAAAACAGTGAAATTCGTTACTGTAGACTTTAAGAATGACAAAGAAGTCCTGGGTCGGATAGGCCTCGTTGTAGGCAACCCCTTCGACCTCCAGAAGAATCAGATGGTGCCCTCTCGTCAGCCTTCAATGCTGACCCTGGCAGGAGCCATGGTTCATCCTTCATACCGTAAACTGGAGAAACCTCATTACATGTTTCATCGTCATGCATGGCAGCGGAATGTACTAGATATAGACCACATACACTACGCTGCAATGGATGGCTACCTTTGTTTCAATATCTACAAGGGTTGGATGAAGAGCAACAGCCAAGTGTGCGGTTCAAGCAAATAAGTATCGACGAAGAGGGAGAGGGACAAGGACGAAGTCGAGGACGTGGACGAGGACTCCGAGTAAGGTGGCAGTGTCGTTGCTCATGGTGGTTCTAAACATCTAATGCAGTGTCTACCGAATTAGTTGCATAGTTTAATTTCAGTTGTGCTTAGTTTAATTTGAGGGGTGTGTTGTGTTGAGCCCCCAGCAGAACTATGTTATGTTTCTTCTCGTTACTTTAACTCTTCAGTATGTACATACTACTAGTATTTCCTTAATAGAATTTAGCACCCCAATTAAGCATGTACCATCTTTGTTAATAGTACTATATGCATAATTTGGCGACGAGCGCTCTCTATATGTACCACCTTTTTTTAATTTCAATTTTTGCTCCATGGCGCAATCCATCGATAGTACTACTGTATAAAAGTATACATTTTTAAAAGGCTAGAGTATTGTTCATCACATATATAGCCAGTTAAATTCTCAACCTAGAACGACGTGCATGCCATGTAGTAAACCGATACGGAGGAAGTATAGTAAAAGTGAGGTGATTTTACCGAGCGATCGGCGGGGGAGCATGTCCTATCATGCGGTCCCACGTGTCATGATGTACCAAGGCTTGAGATGAGGCAGAAGCAATACTACGTGGCTTGAGATGATGGCGAACCGAAGTGTGAAATAATGGTTGCTTCGTCCGTCTGGGAAGGTGCGGCATTGTTATTTGACGTATCATTGCTCATTACTACTACTGGGCCGGTATGAGTGGGGTGCGTCCCCCCTGATGTTCTGCACTGTTATTTGGTGCTTGACACGTCGACCCGGTTGCTATATGTCCCACATGTCGGCGACAGGAAGTACAGAATTCATGAAAGGGAGTGTCGACGGAGGAGTATACTACAGAATTCATGAAAGGGAGCGACTTAGTTTTGGAAAAATCTGTTCTTACGGACTACGTACCCACTAAGGTTTATAGGGATCATCTAAAAAACATCCATTTTTCCGTTTGATAAGTCTCAATTCTACTATACTAGTAGTAGTAGTACCATTACATGTTGGATTTCAAGGTGCGTTAGATCACCAGACGCAAGCAGTGTCAAGAGGAAACTAACCAATGCATGTACAAGTTCATGGAAATTTAGTGGTCATTCATGCATTCGTTCTAATTAATGCCTCGGTAAACATAACTTCTTGAGAAAAACGAGTGTACTAATTACTTGTGCAAACTACGAAATTAATTCGATAACTCACTGTCTACCTTGGTTCGAGAGATTTTGAAATTGAGCCATAAACTGGAAAGGAGGGAGTAGTAACTTTTGTCTCGATTACTATTTGTGGCCTTGTATAGATGCAAAATGTATTTTTTTATAGTGGCCTTGTATAAGTAAATGAAGGGAGTACTAACCAAAGTACATAGTAGGGACGAGGAGTAAACGGAAGGAGTAGTAAAATTTTCTCCTCGTGCTGCGAGCCACCGCGCGCGTGGGCGAGGGAGCGGGTGTAAAGGCGTACAGTACTACTACTACTACTACTACTACTACTACTACTACTACTACTACTACTACTCGTAAGCAAGCTTCACCTCTTCCTACGAGCCATCGCGCCCGTGGGTGGGGGAGACGGCATACTAAGAAAGCTTCTCCTTGTTCTGCGAGTTGACGGGACACATCAAAAGTACTCCAGTGTATAGAGCCTTGCCTCTAAGGTAGGCCCCACATGGTTTGCCTGTTTTTTTAATTTAACATAACACGTCAAGTCGCAATTTGTTTGTTCACCCGTGGTAGACGATCCTCCCTCCACCAAGTGGACAACCAGTACATGTGCCAAATTACCACATGGGCTGCCTTTTTCGTATAGAAATGAGCTCCACCGTGTACCCGCGCGGGTGTGGTTGGGAAAGAGACGGGAGTACGTGCGCCATGCGTGCACCTCTTCTCTTCGTGCACGTCCCCCACCTACGTGGGTGTGTGTGTGAGAGAGATACAAACCTAGACATAATGCGCCGTCCATCCCCATGCCTCCGTCTAGTCCGACCACCAGTCACCACTACACCCCACTCCTCCTCACCTTACCTCTCATCTTTCTCCCTCCATTTTTATATACAAGGGGCCACTATCAAAATTACAATTTGCAGATATACAAGGCCACTAACACTAATCGATACAATATTAATGGTGTTTGCCTTGTGGTACTAGCAAAGGAGGACATTAATTATCCCTTGCATGCATGCGGGAGTTTGTAAAAAAATGCATCTTGATGTTCCGTGCAATGCACGGGCAACTTGCTAGTCCATGAAAACAACACATGGCAAAATTCCACGGCGAACGAGGGATTTGAATCTATTGGGAGGGGCTGCTTGGATCTTGCCCAGGGTAGCCAAAATATTGGCGACCCTTTTGTCCACCGGTGCCTTTGCCACCGATGAACGAGGAATGGCTCGGGTGCTCATGTTGTCATGCATCCTCCAGCGCGCACGTTGGAGATGAGCTCGCACGAGCTGTGTTTTTTGTCCCACAACGCCGCCCGAGCCGCCCGCAGACCGACCGGCGACCCGCAAATTACGCCATCTAACCGTAGCCGCACACATTATGACATCAACTCAACCAACCGGACGAAATTCACGCAAACACGTAGACAAACAGATATTTCATATAAACAACGATGGAAATCATATAAAATACCGGATTTTCATACAAACATGACGGATTTTATTACATTCAAATGAACTACGCGGTGCTAGTTCTGGACAGCACAGGTATATAATACCTGGCCTAAATGGTCGCCCGCCGATCGATTTGTGTTCCTCATGTCCGGCAGCATGATCACCGGACTGCCGGGAGCCCCAAAGGTATATGCTTCAGTGCAAAGGACGGATCACTTCCCCACTGCCCAACTGATATCATTGGCTGGTGCCGAAGATGATGGTGGCCGGCACCGGTTCGAGTTCATCACCGGCCACTACTTCGCCATGGCCGGCACCGGCTCGAGTTCATCCTCACATTCCCCTCTTCTGTGGAGCCCATGCGGGGTTGACGAAGGTCCTTGCAACAAAAGGATCCGACAAGACACCTGCTGTGTACGCCAGCGTCGCCTCCGCGGTGGCCTTCATGGGACCTAAGCGGCGGCGGCCTCCCGTGTTCTACTTCTCCTCGATGATGGCGGCGGACGCGGAGGCGCTGGCCACCGACTCGTCGCTCTCCGTGCACCTGGCTTCTGTCGCTGCTTGCATGGAGCGGCTGCCGGCATGGGAGTCTCGGTCGCAGAAACGGGAGACGCGGTACAACGTGGCGGCATGGACGGCAGCAACGACGCCCGTGCGCTGCTCCTCGTCGAGCTGGCCTAGAGTGGCGAGTTCCTGAACCACGCGCCGGCTTAGGGCGGCAACTGGCTCTGTCGGGCGAGGGGAGGGAGGTGGATCAGCGAGCTGCATAGCTCGTATCCAGCGGGCTACCCAGCCGGCTTGGATGCGGAATAACTACTCTTCGTAAGCCATTGTAAGAGTGGACAAAATGGCGGAGGAGATAGGGGAGCAGCGGAGGTGTGCGATTCTTGGCCAGCGTTTGGCCTCGTTTAAATAGGAGATTAAATAGACGGCGGACGGGAGGAGCTCGGCCAGCATTGCGTTTAACGCCGGCCCGGTCATGAACGGACGTGTGTCCAGAGTGGGCTTCTCGGCTTCCACATGGGCGGGTTTCATGGAGGCGTTTGAATGCGGCACGAAGGCGTGTTCAGCCGGGCGTGCCGGCCACGAGTGGCGCCCTCGACTCTGACCTAGGACTCCGCGCCGTTCTTCCACTGACGTGTGGGCTCTTTGGGTGCATAGCCTGCATGTTAGTGACCCAACGTAGGCAGCGCACAACAGAGGAACCTTTGGTGGGCCAGGGCGGTCAGAAGCGGGCATTTCATAAACCGATGATTGTTCATTGAGTGTGACATCATCTTTTTCATGTAGATAAGCCTACTACGTTGATAG
The DNA here is from genome assembly GCF_018294505.1 of Triticum aestivum. Taxonomy (NCBI): domain Eukaryota; kingdom Viridiplantae; phylum Streptophyta; class Magnoliopsida; order Poales; family Poaceae; genus Triticum; species Triticum aestivum. The sequence continues at coordinate 503,185,716 of NC_057800.1, read as the reverse complement.
CCCGTTCGATACGTTGTGATTCATAAAGACCGCTGCAAACATCAATGTTCTGCTTATCACAGATAAGATTGATTAATACCCGTAACAATCCATGTCCTGAACAAAGGGTGCATGCACGTATAGGTTGAGCGTGTGTCTTGCATCGTGTGCTCTGTTCATGAAGGCGTGCGAGTGTTGCATGCGTGCAAGGGTACGTTTCACTATTGCCTGCATGGGTGCGTACGTGCGTGTGTTCGTGAGTGCATGTGTACGTGTCAGTGTTGCACGCTAGCATGCGTGCATGTGTACGTGTCAGTGTTGCATGCCTACATGCGTGTGTGTCTTGCGTGCGTGCATGTGTACGTGCATGGTGAGGCTACATGTCAGTTGACTGACTTTTTCATCTCTGGTCATTAGATTTTCCAGCCATTGGATACGAAATCAAGGGCCTCCAGTTTATCATCAAACTCCACCCCCTCTGAGCTGCCAGCCACCACCGGCCGAACCACCAGCCCCCGCCGCCCGCGGCCGGCCCGCCCTCCCTGAAACCACTCCCAACCGCTGGTCCGTCG
>NC_057800.1:503166965-503184892 GCF_018294505.1 Triticum aestivum | reverse complement strand
AATGAACGCCCCCAACCGCTGGTGACTGCCAACTAGAGGTCTCACGACTTCGAATACCCACCGACCACTAATTTATTACCATTTCTGTCCTTCATATACGCGCTGACGGGTGGGCCCTATAGTAATGTGCGCTGCTGAATGTGGACCGTTTGACTGGTCAATTGATCGTGTTATCAACAAATTACGGAGCTGTATGGTGAGCCAGTGACTGTATGATCACCCTAAAATGTACTCCTATTTTATTAACACAGTACAGACTCAAACTACCATTTCTTTCTTTCACATACGGGATGACAGGTGGGCCCCACGGTTACGCGCCCCGATGGCGCAACACTAGTTGCGCCGCGTGGAACGTTTGACTGGTCAATTGATTGTGTCATCAACAAAATACGGAGTTGTACGGGTGAGCCAGTGACCGTATAATCATGATATGTATTTGCTTAACACGGTACAGACGCAAGGGCTCATATATACGTGCAAGCACTCACCGCTATAAGCGCACACACGCGAACCCTACCCCTATGAGCACCTTCGAGAGAGTGGGCCAGCATATATGATCTTGAGATTTTACGAAGTCACCATAGGTGCCTCGTAGTCGAGTGGAACGTCTCCTCCCACTTAACATACATCACCAGAAAATACTGAAATTAACACAAGATAAATGCGAGCACTGGGACTTTAACCTCGGTGGGCTCGAGAAACCACTATGCTCTAACCATCCAACCACATGTTGGTTAGGATGACAAAATGTATGTGGTGACCGTGATGAGCTTATTCTGAAGTCTAGTGACCATATTGTGCTTTCGCTTCAAATACAATGACCGTAAGTGTCGTCAACAAAATACGGAGCACGCATCAAATGCAAAGTCCGTCAGTGTCATCAACAAAATATGGGGACATATCGTGAGCTAGATACCGTTGTACTATTGTATATGCTTATTTTCTTTGTGGACGATTGTGTGTGTGGTGTGGTGGGCACATCATTTCTAATTGTGGTGGGTCAACATGAAGACTCATGGGTCGGTTCCATCCTGCGTCACATATAGGTTGGACCGAGACGTGTTATACGGAGACCCATGTGGAGGACTCGGCGTACAACACGAAGCTACCAGAGTCGCGGAGGACTCTATCCCCACTGGTGATAAGCCGACTATATATGATTTGTAACCCTAGGCTCTTAGTATGTTATACAAGCTTGTGGGCTAGTTCGTCGATAGTATACACACACGCACAATGCCTGGTATTCACGTGTACTTTGTACACACCCCTATCACTAATATACAGTACCAGGAGTAGGCTCTTTCTTCAACTGCAAGGGTCCGATCCGAACTAGGGTAAAACTTTGCCTCGTATTACCATCCAGCCTAACAGCCAGGGATATCCTACCGAATGATATGATGAAATCATATCTGCCAACTACTAAGAGAGAGGTGTGTCGGGGGGGGGGGGCAATGTGTGCGAGAGAGGCCTAAAGATAATGTGCATGCAGGAGACACGTAGGCACATATATGTGCGTATAGAGGGCTTGTAGCGAACGTGCATGTGTATATATGAACGTGAGAGAAATAGTGTTTTCCAACTGAGATTAGTGAAAAAGAGTGGTACATAGTAGTCAGAAAGAGAGAGAGAGAGAGAGAAACAGAGAGAGCATGTGCGTGAGACACCCCGACACCCTGAGAGAGATTGTGAGCATGTGTGAAAGAGCAATGCCGATGCATATAAAGTGTGTGCACTTATGCGTTAGATAGAGAGAGATATAACGCGTTTGTGAGAACGGAGCGAGGCATAGTGCATCTACGTGTAAAAGGAGGTTCTACGCATTAAATTAAAATATAAATGACATTATTATTTTTGGATGAGATCATGAATTTTGCAAACTGCGTATGGACGAAAATCGGTCTATCAGACACCCATACTCTATTGAATTCTAGCATGTGCATGTGTTTATTTCATATTATCAATACATAGAGTGAGAGCGGTTTGAAATACAGGCAATGGATGCTTTTGCAATTCATATATAAACATTAATTAGTGCACTCCATGTTGTTAGTGTGAAGCACTTTATACATTTGTCACTTGCATGGCTACATTCCAAATTGCTAGCTACAAAATAGAATACATGTCGAATTCAACATAAAGGGGGTTTCGAAGATTCGAATTCATAGGAAGTGCATTCATCTATTTGAACCCGAGATAATGGCATTTGTAAATCAGATGTAAAAGGGGGCATCAATCTTTGTTGTGAGTTTGAACATGCTATATATATTCATACGCATATCTAACTTTTTTTTGCAACCAAGGAGATTATATCTGGAACCATGCATGAACTGAGGTAAGTTGCATATTTTTTTAATATATACTCATGTACAATGTATATTCAAATGTACCCCCTCCATTCCAAAATAATCGTAGCTTTAGGATTTTCAAGAGTAAAGATTTGTGAAGTTTGACAAATCCTGAAAGTTCAATTCAAGAGAACCGAAAATGTTAATGCTTCTACTCCCAAATATTGAATGAAGCGTCAAATAGGCCTCTGGTCACCCGAACGGCGCGAGACTAATGTTTTGGTAGTAGGAAATTACTGTCCTGACTCTGGCCCGTGTAGCCTATCGGCCCGATGTCCAAAGGTCTAAACTGGGGTAGGTTTGTAACTTCACCAAGATGCCAGTCTCAACCGCCTCCGAGAAGCATTCATACGTCGTGGGCGCCTACCCATGCGCTCGGCCGAAATCTATCCCGCCCACATTTGGGACACCTAACATGACTGTCCTACCCCCAACCCGCAATATGTCCGAAATTTTAGATGGGGGCAAAGTTTTTAACTTTCCCCAAACTTCAAACAAGCGCGTCTCAAACTGAAACATTGTTCCCCCTTAGTTCCCTGCCTCCGTCCTTTTCCCCATTCATACTCCGTGGGCGCGAAAACGCCCTCTCCACCAGCCGCGAAACCCCAGCCTCCTCCGTCCTCCACCCCATAGCGGACAATCCACCGCCGCCCTCCTCCATCACACCGGAGCCGGTACCCCGACGTCGTCGTCCAACGCAACCGCAACCGCAACGCCCTCAAGGACTTAGCAGCATAAGCCGAGGCAGAGCTGCCTCCATGACGCGGACGCCGACATGCGCCGTACCAGAACCACTCCGACCACGCCGTCCTGCGCCTCACTGCTGCGGCTCCACTGTCGCAACCGTCCATCGCACCGAAGCTGTTCCTGCTACGCCGTCGTTCTCCGCCTCGGATCCGTTTCCCCGCCGTCGACAGACGGCCACCGCACCACACTCAACAACTTGGCCATGGGTTCGTCCAAGGCTGCACTATCCTCCACAACTTCTGGTTTCCGGCGAACAAGAAGAAGATCGTCAGAAAAACAGAAGGAGGACATAGCACTGCCAGCAGAAAGAGGTACTCCTCTTCCCTTATTCGTGCAAATCTTACGTCTCCGCTCACACTGTATTCATCCCACGAAAGAAACTAGTTGAGCGCTTCTTACTGCATCTTCTCCGTGATACTAAATGCACAAGGTTTCCTCCCTTTTACTATTTCACCTTTGCTAGAGGTCAGTAGCCCGCCTGGATTTCAATTCAGGGTCAGTCGAACCGCAATTAAAAGAAGCAGCACCCGCTTAGGCACGCAGAGCACATAGTCCGCCTGTTCCCCGAGGAAGCGGCGCATCGGTGTCTATCATAGGGGTGTGGTGCGCAGGAGCTGCTTGCGCCCGATCTGGAGGTCAGCGGGGCTTGAATGGATGGCCGGGGGGCGGTGCCAAGCACGGCGGTGCGGTGAGGTCGAGGGGAGGGCGCAGGCAGGGGAGGAATACTGGGCCGATGGTCGCTGGCGTTTCTAGGAAGATCGTCAACACTGACTGGCTGGAGGTAGATGAAGGTGATCTGCTTGTTCTTTGTACATCGGATGGTGTAGAAAAAATGGACTGACCTATTTGCTTTTAGTCGACTGTTATTTTCATAGAATCCTGTAGTAATTTAGTCTGCCATGCATGTTGTAGAGCTATCATATGTCTCCCATCATTTATTTCTCACCGACCTGCTATCTGCTACCTTTACACTGTACTAATTGTGCACACACTTCACCCATACTCACACTATTGTTTTTTTATGCATGGGTATTTCAGACTCTGACGCAGTGTTGATGAATGTAGAAAAGAAAAGACAGAAGTCGCTCCAGTGTAATTCGAAGATAAGCACTAAGCATTTCAGCGCTCTAATGGGTGCAGTGTCAGTAGTTGGAGACAGTAAACGTAGCTCTGCAGTTGATGATCTCAATTGCCACACACAACCATCCCAGGTGCTTACTTTAATTTCGCGCTGTCAAATGTGGTTGCATGTTGCATATGGTGTCTAGCTTGTATTGCTTCCAATTTGGTTAAATTGCATATGCTTACTTTACACATTATACCTTTGATAATGACATGCCTTCCTGTTTTTGATACATACTACATATGTCTATTAACCATGTTCGTACATCAAACTAATGCTCTCTTGTATCCCTTGTCAATCACTTATGATGAGACAGTCACCCGAGTGGGTTACTTGAGACGCCCTACTCGTTTAAAGAGTGCAGTGTCATCCTCCCCACATGATTCTCAAGAAACAGCAAGGCTAAATGAAGATAGTCAATGTAGCTCTCTAGTTGATCACCGTAATTCCCCCACACCACCATGGCATGTGCTTGCTCTTACTTGGCAGTGTGATATGTGGTTGCATGTTGCATATGGTGTCTACCTTGTAATGCTTCTAATTAGGGTAAATTGCATCTGCTTAGTTAACACATTATACCTGTGAATATGACATGCCTTCCTGTTTTTGGTACATACTACGTCTTTCTATTAACCATGTTCTTACATCAAACTACTTTTCTTGTGTATCCCTCATCAATGCTCCTAATTTGTTAAATTGCATCTCCTTAGCTTACACATTATACATGTGAATATGACACGCCTTCCTATTTTTGGTACATACTACATCTGCCTATCACACCATGTTCTTACATCAAACTACTGTTCTTGTGTATCTTGCGTCTATCACTTATGATGAGACAGTCACGCGTGTGGGTTAATATGAGACGCAATACTCTTATAAAGAATGGAATTTCATCCTCTCCACATGATTCTCAAGAAACAGCAAGCCTAAATGAAGATACTGAACGTAGCTCTGTACATGAAGACCGCACTTCCCCTACACCACCATCACAGGTGCTTGCTCTAACTTCGCAGTGTGATATGTGGTTGCATGTTGCATACGGTGTCTAGCTTGTAACGCTTCTAATTAGGGTAAATTGCAGCTGCTTAGTTTACACACTATACCTGTGAATATGACATGCCTTCCTATTTTTGGTACACACTACATCTAGGTGTTAACCTTGTTCTTACATGAAACTACCTCTCTTCTGTATCCTGCATCAGTCACTTACGATGAGTCACCTTTATTCGTTGCATATTGCATATTATTTCTAGCCTGTTGCCATGTATTGCTTCTAATTTGGTCAAATACATTTGTTAGGGCACCCTTTAAATTTGGCAGAGTGATATCGGTTCCATCTTTCATATGGTTTCTAGCTTGCATCGATCCTAACAAGTTCAAGCACCTTGTGCTTAGTTTACACTTTATACATCATACATGTCAATATGTCACGCCGCCCTGTTTTTTCATACATATTCCATCCTCCTATCATGTGGCTGCCTTACATGAAAGTAGTGTTCGTCAGTATCATGCATCAATGAGTTCTGAAGAGAAAATTTTATTCCCTTTTCTTGTGGGTTTGACTTGACAAGGCAAAATCAAGAAAGAGGAAGGAAAAGAGTAAGGAAGGCGATGATGGTGGTCCTCTGCAGCAACGTAAACGGAGCATCTGTACCGATTCTCCTTGGATTGATAGTGCATTACAAGGTCCAAGTCTCCGCTCCTCTACTCCACCATCCAAGGTGCTTGCTCTAACTTGGCAGTGTGATATCTGGTTGCATGTTGCATATGGTGTCTAGCTCATATTGCTCCTAATTAGTGTAAACTGCATCTGCTTAGCTTACACATGATACATGTGAATATGACACGCTTTCCTGTTTATGGTACATACTATATCTGTCTATCACACCATGTTCTTACATGAAACTACTCTTCTTGTGTATCCTGCATCAGTCACTTATGATGGGACACCTTTAAGTTGGTAGTGTGATATTGGTTTGCGTCTTGAATATGATTTCTAGCATGTATTGCTTCTAGTTTGATGAACGCCACCGATGACGAGACAGTTTTAACTTGGTAGAGTGATATTGATTGCACCTTCCATATGGTATCTTGCAGTGTTTCTAATTTGTTGAAGTGCCTTCTGCTTAGTTACCACATCATAGGTGTGAATATGTCAAGCCATCCATTTTTTCATACATATTCCATCCTCATATCATGACTTTGCTTTTCATCAGAGTAGTGTTCGTCAGTATCATGCATGAATGATTTCTGAAGAGCGAATGGTATTCCTTTTTCTTGTCGATATGACCTCACAATGCAAAATCAATAAAGATGAAGGAAATTGGCAAGGCATTGGATGATGATGGTCCTTCCGAGCAACTGAAATGGAGGTTCTCTATAGATTCTACTCCGCCATCCTCCCAACAAGATTCGCAAGACATCGCAAGGCTAGACAGTCAACGTAGCTGTGTGGATGATGAGCACATCTCCCCTACTCCACCATCACAGGTGCTTGCTCTAACTTGGCACTATTATATGTGGTTGCATGTTGCGTATGATGTCTAGCTTGTATTGCTCCTAACTTTGTTGAATTGCATCTGCTTACTTTACACATAATGCCTGTGAATATGACATGTATTCCTGTTTCTACATTAGACTACTATTCTTGCATATCCCGCATCAGTCACTTATGATAAGGCACCTTTAAGTCGCCACTGTGATATTGGTTGTGTCTTACATATGATTTCTAGCATGTACTGCTTCTAATTTGTTGAAACGCCATACAGTTTGAACTTGGCAGAGTGATATTGGTTGCATCTTTCATATGGTGTCTAGCTTGTAGTGCTTCTAATCTGTTGAAATGCCTTCTGCTTAGTTACCACATCATAGGTGTGAATATGTCACGCCATCCTGTTTTTCATACACATTCCATCCTCGCATCATGTGTTTGCCTTTCATCCGAGTAGTGTTCATCAGTATCATGCATGAATGAGTTCTGAAGAGCGAATTTTATTCCTTTTTCTTATCGGTTTGACTTCACAATGCAAAATCATTACAACTGAAGGAAATTAGTCCGGCAGTGGATGATGGTGGTCCTTCGGAGCAACTCAAACAGGGGGGTCTCTACAGATTCTACTCCGCCATCCCCCCAACAAGATTTGCAAGACAACACAAGGCTGGACAGTCAACGTAGCTGTGTAGATGATGATCACATCTCCCCTACTCCACCATCACAGGTGCTTGCTCTAACTTGACACTATTATATGTGGTTGCATGTTGCGTATGATGTCTAGCCTGTATTGCTTCTAACTTGAATTGCATCTGCTTACTTTACACATAATGCTTGTGAATATGACATGTGTTCCCGTTTCTAGAACATATGTGTACATGATGAGCACATCTCCCCTACTCCACCATCACAGGTGCTTACTCTTACTTGTAACTGTTATATGTGGTTGCGTTTTCCGTATGATGTCTAGTTTTTATTGCTTCTGATTATGTTGAATTGCATCTGCGTAGCTTACAACTTATACCTGCAATGGTCACTTACCCATAAGACACATTTAACTTGGGACTGTGATGTAGGTTGCATCTTGCATTGTCTTCTAGCTTGTACTGCTTCTAATTTCTTGAAACGGCACTTACGACGAGACACTTTTTACGTGATAGAGTGATATTGGTTGCATGTTCATATGGTGCCTAGCTTTCATTTCTTCTAATTTTGTTGAAATGACTTCCGCTTATAGTTTTTTCATACATATTCCATCCTCCCATCGTACGTGTGAATATGAAACACTGTCTTTTTTGTATATATTCCATCCTCCTATCCTGCGCTTGCCTTACATCAAAGTAGTGTTCGTCTGTATCATGCATCAACCAGTTATGCAGAGCTAATTTTATTCATCTTCTTGTGGTTTTGACTTCATAAGGCAATATCAGAAAATAGGAAGGAAAAGAGTAAGTTAGGGGATGTTGGTGGTCCTCTGCACCGACGCAAACAGAGACTCTCTAGATTTTCCACTGCTACTGCTAATGAAGTTGAAGTCCCAAGTCTACAAGAGGATTTCATCTCCCGTACTCCACCATCACAGTTGCTTGCTCTAAGTTGACAGTGTGATAATTGGTTTCATGTTGCATATGTTGTCTAGCCTGTATTTCTTCTATTTTGATTAAATTGCACCTGGTGAGTTTATACGTTATACATGTGCATATGACATGGCTTTCTGTGTCTAGAATACATCTATCTATCATACCATGTTCTTACATCAAAGTACTGTTGTTGTGTATCCCGCATCAGTTACTCATGATTGGACGCTTTTAACATGGCAGTTTGATAGTGGTTGCATCTTGCATTGATTTCTACGTTGTACTGCTTCTAATTTTTTGAATTGCCACTTATGACAAGACACTTTTAACTTGGCAGAGTAATATTGGTTGCATCTTTCATATGGTGTCTAGCTTGCATTACTTCTATTTTCTTGAAAATCCTTCTGCTTACTTTGCACATTGTAGCTGTGAATATGTCATGTCGTCCTATTTTTCTTACATATTCCATCCTCATATGGTTGTCTTACATCAAAGTATTGCTTGTCTGTATCATGCATCAATGAGTTCTGAAGAGTGATTTTATTCTTTTGTGTTGTGGGTACAGCTTGACATGGCAAATTCAAAAAAGAGCAAGGAAAATAATATAGTAGGGAGTGCTGTTACTCGTCGGGTGAAACGGAAAAGGTTCTGCCATCAAGATTCTATTGGTACTTATAGTGCAGTAGAAGGTCCAAGTCCACCGGCTAAATCTACAAACACAGTATCACCTGCTCCACCAGCTGCAGCATCCGCTTCACTGTACCAGCATCTCAACCAGTTACTCGTTCGTTTGCTCCGGAACTGGCCAGTTCCCAAGCTGCCTTCACACCTAACACTACTTCTGAAGCACTGCTGACACAACATGACTTGGCAGGATCAGATGAACCTCATGAGCATCAACACCAAGACGGTACCTGACCGAGTCAAGTTGCAGTTGCATGCTCCTTTATATGTACTCTCACAGTTTGATGTACACTAAAACTTTCCATATTCGTTGTTGAACTAGCACCACGGCACAAGAGGAAACAGACATCAGGGTTAATGCTTGACAGATTAACAAAATCTAAAGGAGGAAGAATGGAGATCCATTTTGAGGCAGGTTTAAAAAGGCCACGTGATGCTACAGAGTCAGCCAAGTTAGTATCAGAGGCAGCCGTTGCCTTTAGGTGTCATGCACGTATCCTCCCAACGTGGATCCAGTACAGGAATGAGAAAGACAATACCCAGTTTAACACCTTCCTTGACCATTTATCCGTAAGTAATGTTATTCATCGCAATTAGTAATATTGTATTGCTCTGTCCCATACTTTCTAGCTTCCTCCTAATAAGACTCACATTCTTTTTTCAACAGATGAGGTTCAATTTGGATCCGAAAGATGATGCAACTAAATAAGCATGCACTCATGTTTTTCAATCTGCTCTGCGATAGTATCGGTACCACCTTAGAAAATCTCACTTTGAAGGCAAGGCTAACAATGAAATCGCCCAAACATCTCCAGTGGAATATATTACAGATGAAGATTGGATAGCCCTTGTTAAACACTGGTCTGATCCAAAGTATCAGGTAGGCTATATGTATTTGATCAGACCACATATTGAACTTGTATTTATGTATGTGCCCTACAAGTGTATCTTCTTCTAGGCTAACTATTTGAAGAACAAAACCAGCCATTCTAAAGTGAAATTCCAACAAACAACAGGATCTCGTAGCTATATTGCACACTGCGAGGCTCTTGTAAATAGCTGCTACTTCCTTCTTTTTTTGTGGCACATTATCGTATCTATATTGACTTGTTCCAAATATAGAGGAAAGCCCGTGTGGACCAAAAAGAACCTGAACCGAATGCAGTGCAAATCTTCAAGGATTGCCACACCAGCAAGATGAAGGGCATGAGCACACCAGTTCAAGCCGCTGTTGTAAGTCCTTACTCCTCCTGCCTTGAACTGATTGGTACTGTGATGTGTTCATTTAACTACTTGGTTTGCAGCCAATGTCAGTTACATTGTTCACTTTTATTCACAGCTGTCTTAACGTATCATTTCACCTTACATGGTTTAAAAGAGATGAAGGATATTCTTTTGGTCTTGATCTGTAATCTAGTTGTTATGTTCAGTGCGCACACAACGATAAAATAGCATGTTTGTTTTATATCTGTTTGCCCATGATATGAATGATGTCATACTATGTTCATCCTACTTTAAACCATGTCTATTTATCCTTAGATGTCAACGAATGTGAGGAAATAGACAATACAATAGGCATGCTACATGGACATATGTTCCGAAAGTGATTTTATTATGTAGTTGGCACTATAATACATGCTAATGTATTACAGTAGTTCACCAAAATAAGTTATGTATAAACGTTTAACCTACTTTGTTTGTTTTTGTCTCATTAGTAACTTATCTGGTACACTAATCTACAAGTTCAAACTTTCAGGAAGCTATGGAACAAATGATTGAACAGCCACAACCACCTGAAGGTGACGAGGCTACTACATGCACAATGTCAGCTTTTGCTGCAGTGCGTCAGTATCTCTCCAGTAACAGTGCAAAAAGCACCTTCCTGCGTAATTCTGGGTTGGTTGTCAAGGTAACCTCGTCCAAATCGCCTATTGAACAAAATTTTCCTGCTAGACAGAGTGATATATATGTGCTCCAGACACAAGTCCAATCCCTAATGGACTTTGTTTTGGAAACAAGAATAGTGGTTGAGAAATGTCGTCAAGATATGAATGGTTTTGAAACCAGACTATCAGACATTCGCTTCGTTGTTCAAGAGCAATGGCGGAAAAAGGTGGAGATCGTGCTGCTCCATCAGATTCTACAGCCTGAAACATTAGCACTCAGGTCAAATGATCTGTGCTTCTATACATCTGATGGTGCTTTTATCTGGAAGGAATGTAAACTTTATGCCAACAGGCCTTTTGTTGTATGGTTGGAATTTATTTTGTTGTGATACAACATTTATGATGCTGCCTCAGGCTGCAGTAATTACGACGATGTTTTTGTATAGTGTAGGTTTATCTTAGTAATGTATTCGACCGAAAGCTTCGTAGGAGCCCAACATGCCAACATTCGTCGGGCCCATTCCAATTGGGCCAAAAATGATTACGGGCTGAAATTGGCATGTAGCCCACTATAAATATCTGGGCCTAAATCAACATAAGCTTTCATATTTTTCTGGTAGGCCTATGCCCATAGTGGGCCTTTAACATGCCTAAACATAATTTGGGCCCTCAGTAAAAATAGGCCGTTTACAGGTGTAAATATCTCGAGCCCATAAAAAAACATGGGCCTTTAATAGACCGAAAGTGAGATTGGGCCCTGATTGTGCCAAATAACCCACTGGACTTAGCAGGCCGAAATGGTGGCCCATTTACGATGCGGATCTTTGACAGGCCGAAATTCGGACGGGCTATAAATGCGCCGACCTAATACACAGGCCTTTAACATGCCGGAACTTCGGTCGGGCTAGATTATCATCGATTTTATATGGGCCGTTAATGGGCCCGATATGACGTTGGGCCACATATGTCCCATGGTTTACGTCCGGCGTTAACAGGCCGAAAATGACAACAGGCCGAAAGTGGCCCAAAGCTATAGTGGGCCTCTAACAGGCCGAATGCCAGACATGGCCGAATATGACCCAAATCCTTCATGGTCGTTTATGGGCCGAAACTTTTGATGGCTTGTAAATGGGCCCAAATGAAGCCGGACCTTTAACAGGCTGGAAATACACATGGCCGTAATTCGGCCCAATTACTTAGCGGACTGTTAACGAGCCAGAAGTGACCATGGGCCGCGTTGATGACAAGTTTAGGACAGGCCGTTGACGGGCCGATTTGACAGAGAATGTTGGGCCTTTTGCTGGGCCGGCCCATTATGGTCCGCAGAATCTTGTGGGCCTTTAGCTGGGCCGGCCCATTGTGGTCCACAAATTTTTGTGGGCCTTTAGCTGGGCCAGCCCATTATGGTATGCAAAATCATGTGGGCCTTTAGCTGGGCCAGCCCATTATGGTCCGCTAAATTTTGTGGGCCTTTAGTTGGGCCGGCCCATTATGGTCCGCTAAATCTTATGGGCCTTCGGTTGGGCCAGCCCATTTAAACTTTGTGGGCAACTTTTGGGCCGGTCCACGTGTCAACATATCATAGGCCCATCTCGACCGTTGGATGAGTGACACCTGTGCCAACGCGGAGCTGACGCGTGGATCCGTCAGCCAATGAGAATTTTACATGTGGAAAATCGGCATTGGTCGTGGCTGTTAACGGGTTATCGGATCCAAAATCCGACCCGATAGCTTAACGGCGTCCCGTTACGGTGGATACGTGTCGGTCACCCTTGACAAAAGCACTTCTGTGACGCGCAATTTATCGTCATGGAAGTGGACTCTTCTGCGATGATAATTTTGGCAATGTCATGGAACACTTCTACGATAGCACAGGTATGACTATCTTGATTCTGTCATAAATTTGTCATGGATGTACATGCATGACAGAAAACGCGACCTACTATGACAAACACGTATCATCACGGAACTGTATTTTTTTGTAGTGAGTGGGGCACACATGGGGAATCCATGGTGGTGCACCACTAGTGGACCGTCCGCTCAGGCTCAAAGAGATCAATCGTATTCTCATATCTAGAAGCTTCCGTGTGCAGCCACAAGCCAATATGGGCTCTGGCTTAGTTGAGTAGATAGTGTGACCTCTTCCGGTATGGGCTAGCAGATGTAGAATGATGTAGGTGTACTAGCCTATCCATGGGTTAAGGGCAAACATTTTCGAAAGACTATGTCTCGATCTTCCGATCATGGAGGTGGTCGAGTCTTGTGGGGAAAAGTGTGCAACCTCTGTAGAGTGTCAACCTAATCAATTAGCCGTGTCCCCGGTTACAGACAACTTGAGCATCTAGTAGTGGAAATGCCGGGAGATATCCTCACCTTTAATTAAACAGTTGGGTTTTAAATGAAACTTGGGAATGGATGGAGTTGGGTTTGCCAACTCATCCTATGCAAATGTGTAGTAGTATAATAACATCTTTCCTAATAGGGAAAAATTAGCTTTATGCAAAAACTAAACATAGAGCTTTCCACCAGCCAAATTGCATGTACAAGTAGGTTCATTACACTTATGATGTGACTTGCCAGTACATTCAATGTACTGACCTATATGGCTGCAACTTATCACGTTGCAGATATATCCGACGAGGATTAAGGTGCGATAGGTCGATGTTCTACACTCAACCTTGCTCGTGGAGTTGGACTCATTTACTACTTTGCTTCCGCAGTATTTGCTTATTGGCTCTATGCCCTATTTTGTAATAAATGTATTGCTCTTGGACTATCAATGTAATAAAGAGATGTGCATTATTTCTGTTATTTCATCGAGTACTGTGTGTGCTAGCAAGTCAATCCAGGGACTAGCACGGTAAGCACAGAGACTTCGACTCTTACCGAGTCGGGTCGCTATAGTTAACTCCCAGCTGAGTCAAGTGATTATGGTACCCAGACATTCTAAGTATGTGTTCACTGACAGAACTATTCTCCTCCATTTTGCAGCTGTAGAACTTGTTAGAGACTTCATATCTCTCAACTCGGGCATTTTCTTCAAATATTAACATCAACTCCTGGAACATCTCATATGCTCCATGATGTTCAAAAATGTCTTTGAAGTCCCGATTCTAAGCCGTAAAGCATGGCACACTGAACTATCAAGTACTCATCAGCTTTGCTCTGCCAGACGTTCATAACGTTCGGAGTTGCTCCTGCAGCGGGTCTTGCACCTAGCGGTGCTTACAGGACGTATTTCTTCTGTGCAGCAATGAGGATAATCCTCAAGTTATGGACCCAGTCCGTGTAGTTGCTACCATCATCTTTCAACTTAGCTTTCTCTAGGAACGCATTAAAATTCAAGGGAATGGTAGCACAAACCATTGATCTACAATAACATAGATGTGCAAAAACTATCAGGTACTAAGTTCATGATAATTGAAGTTCAATTAATTATATTACTTAAGAACTCCCACTTAGATAGACATCCCTCTAGTCTTCTAAATGATCACGTGATCCATATCAACTAAACCATGTCCGATCATGACGTGAGATGGAGTAGTTTTCAATGGTGAACATCACTATGTTGATCATATCCACTATATGATTCACGTTCGACCTTTCGGTCTTAGTGTTCTGAGGCCATATCTGCATATGCTATGCTCGTCAAGTTTAACCCGAGTATTCTGCACATGCAAAACTGGCTTGCACCCATTGTATGTGAACGTAGAGCTTATCACACCCGATCATCACGTGGTGTCTCAGCACGACGAACTGTAACAACAGTGCATACTAAGGGAGACCACTTATACCTTGAAATTTAGTGAGAGATCATCTTATAATGCTACCGCCGTACTAAGAAAAATAAGATGCATAAAGGATAAACATCACATGCAATCAAAATATGTGACATGATATAGCCATATTCATCTTGTGCCTTTGATCTCCATCTCCGAAGCATCGTCATGATCTCCATCGTCACTGGCTTGACACCTTTATCTCCATCATAGCATCGTTGTTGTCTCGCCAACTATTGCTTCTACGACTATCGCTACTGCTTAGTGATAAATTAAAGCAATTACATGGCGATTGCATTTCATACAATAAAGCGACAACCATAAGGCTCCTGCTAGTTGCCGATAACTTCTACAAAACATGATCATCTCATACAACAATTTATATCTCATCATGTCTTGACTATATCACATCACAACATGCCCTGCAAAAACAAGTTAGACCTCCTCTACTTTGCTGTTGCAATTTTTACGTGGCTGCTACGGGCTTCTAGCAAGAACCATTCTTACCTATGCCTCAAAACTACAACGATTTTTCGTCAAGTGTGTTGTTTTAACCTTCAACAACGACCAGCCATAGTCAAACTCGATTCAACTAAAGTTGGAGAAACAGACACCCGCTAGCCACCTGTGTGCGAAGCACGTCGGTAGAACCAGTCTCATGAACGTGGTCATGTAATGTCGGTCCAGGCCGCTTCATCCAACAATACCATCGAATCAAAGTAAGACATTGGTGGTAAGCAGTATGACTATTATCGCCCACAACTCATTGTGTTCTTCTCGTGCATATATCATCTTTGCATAGACCTGTCTCTGATACCGCTGTTGGAGAATGTAGTAATTAAAAAAAATTCCTACAATCACGCAAGATCTAACTAGGAGATGCATAGCAAAGAGAGTGGAGAGTGTGTCCACGTACCCTCATAGACCGAAAGCAGAAGCGTTTAGTAACGCGGTTGATGTAGTCAAACGTCTTCACGATCCAACCGATCCAAGTACCAAACATACGGCACCTCCGTGTTCAGCACACGTTCAGCACGATGACGTCCCTCGAGCTCTTGATCCAGTAGAGGGTTGAGGGAGAGTTCCGTCAGCATGACGGCGTGGTGACGGCGGCGATGAAGTTACCGGTGCAGGGCTTCGCCAAAGCACTACAACGATATGACCGAGGTGTTAAACTGTGGAGGGGGGCACCGCACACGGCTAAGAGATAGTCTGTTGTGCCTTTGGGGTGCTTCTGCCCACATATATAAAGGAGGGGGAGAGAGGCCGGCAGCCAGGAGGGGCACGCCATGGGGGGAGTCCTACTTGGACTAGGAGTCCAAGTAGGATTCGCCCCCCTTTCCTTTCTTCCACCGGAGGGGATAGGAAGGAGAGGGAGAGGGAAAGGGAAGGGGGTGCCGCCCCCTCCTCCTTGTCCTTTTCGAACTCCCAAGGAGGGGGGCGGCCACCCCCGCAGGCTTCCCTCTCTCTCCCTTAGTCCCATGTTGGCCCAATACTTCCCCAAGGGGTTCCGGTAACCCCTCGGTACTCCGAAAAAATACCCGAATCACTCGGAACCATTTCGATGTCCGAATATAACATTCCAATATATGAATCTTTACCTCTCGACCATTTCAAGACTCCTCGTCATGTCCGTGATCTCATCCGGGACTCCGAACAAACTTTGGTCATCAAATCACATAACTCATAATACAAATCGTCATCGAACGTTAAGCGTGCGGACCCTACGGGTTCGAGAACTATGTAGACATGACCGAGACACATCTCCGGTCAATAACCAATAGCAGAACCTGGATGCTCATATTGGCTCCGACATATTCTTCGAAGATCTTTATCGGTTAAACCGTATAACAACATATGGCATTCCCTTTGTCATCTGTATGTTACTTGCCCGAGATTCGATCATCGGTATCCTCATACCTAGTTCAATCTCGTTATTGGCAAGTCTCTTTACTCGTTCCGTAATGCATCATCCTGCAACTAAACCATTAGTCATACTGCTTGCAAGGCTTATAGTGATGAGCATTACCAAGAGGGGCCACAGATACCTCTCTGGTACACGGATTGACAAATCCTAATCTTGATCTATGTCAACTCAACAAACACCTTCAGAGACACCTGTAGAGAATCTTTATAATCACTCAGTTATGTTGTGACGTTTCATAGCACACAAGGTGTTCCTCCAGTATTCAGGAGTTGCATAATCTCTTAGTCAGAGGAATATGTATAAGTCATGAAGAAAGCAATAGCAACAAAACTAAACGATCATAATGCTAAGCTAATTGATGGTTCTTGTCCATCACACCATTCTTTAATGATGTGATCTTGTTCATCAAATGACAACACATGTCTATGGTCAGGAAACTTAACCATCTTTGATTAACGAGCTAGTCAAGTAGAGGCATACTAGGGACACTCTGTTTGTCTATGTATTCACAAATGTACTAAGTTTCTAGTTAATACATTTCTAGCATGAATAATAAACATTTATCATGATAGAAGGAAATATAAATAAAAACTTTATTATTGCCTATAGGGCATATTTCCTTTAATTCCTTCGGGTATGATAGAACAACTGCTAGTTAATCCTTATGCGGGAGTGTAACATCCCAAATTTTTCAATTTGGAATGTTACACATTAGATCATCATTGCATATCATATTTTCTTTGCTTTTGGTGGATCCTAGAAATTCTACGCAACTCAAGGACCCTCGGAGAGGGTTGGGGATTTCGTTATTTTCATATTTGAGTTTTCTCAAATTTTAAAATAGGGATCATTTGATTTTATTTATTTTATCTTCATTTATTTCTGTTATCAAAATATGAGAGAGGGAATAAAATGACTTTCCCAAAATAAAGAAATATTGAGGATTTAATAAAAAATTCAAATAAGATTTTATTTTCGTTTTATTTGCTATTTTATTTGAATTTAGGAAAAAATGCACGTTTTCAAAAGTTGCATTTAGAGCCAAAAAAATGTTCATCCTCTTCTAAATATTTTATTTAGACGGGGAAAATTTGTTTTGGCATTTTTAGATTTTTATTTATTTTTCTAGAATTTTCTTTAGGCGTAGCGAAATTGTTTAAAAAAACCCCGCGCCTGACTGGGCCAAGGGCCCAGCCAGCCGCCGCCGCCTCCAGCCGGATCGGGACCGGAGTCCCGATCGCCGCCACCGCCGTGTCCGGGGAGGACATGCCTCCCGAGGCCGACCCCTCCCCCAAGTCAAACTCCCCCGCCCCTTTATAACCGCCGCCACCCCCCTACAAACCCCACACCGCCGCCCCACCGCCT
>NC_057800.1:503158319-503166459 GCF_018294505.1 Triticum aestivum | reverse complement strand
CGCACGCCGCCTGCCGCCGCCTCACGCCGCCCGGAGCCGCCCTGCCGCCTCGCGCCACCCGCCGCCGAGGTAGCCGCCGGCCGGTTTTTGAGAAAAAGCCGATTCGGTTTTTTTTGAAAACCCTAGTTTTCATTTTTTTAAATAAATAGATTGGTTTTTTCGGTTTATTTATTTAGTGAGCGCCCATTCGTCCGTTCGTTTTAACGAACACGTTTTTCGTTTAGTTTCTGTTAACGAACGTTCGTTCGTTAACTGTTCGTCGTTTTTGTTTTTCTTGGATTAAATCCGTGGTTTTTCTGATCGCGATCTCTGATCCGAAGTTCCTTCTAGTTTAACTTTTCGCTTGTTTATCGGAATCAGGCGATTCAAGCGCCTGGAGTTTTGTCTCGAAACCCTCTTTCCGTTTAACCAACTCAAACAAGTTTTTGCCACAGTAAAAATTGCCCTAGATCCAGAATAGTAAACGGAGTTTGTTTCTTTTGCCGTTTGTCTTCGTTGCTTCGTTTGTTTTGATTCTTTTTGCCAACCGGAGTTCTTAAGTTGAACTTTCTGGTTAGATCTTTTGTTCGTGTTTTACCTGGGCATTAGTTGAGTACTTATTGTATGCTTGTTGTTTGCGATAGAGTACCCGGAGTGCGCCGCTTGCTACTTTGAATCGCTAGGTTTCCCGGATCATCGGCAAGGCAAGTAACACTTTGATCATATCTCCTACTACCCAGTTTTATTGCATTAGACCAATCCTCACACATTGCATGATTAGGATCTAATTAAATTGTGGGTTTGGGAAGTAGTTGAGGTAGAACCTATTACCTATTTATTGTCAAACCTTTGGGAGTTACTCTTACGTTTGCTTATTATGCCATGCTATGCTAGTAGACATGGATTGGGTGAGTGTATCCATGACAGATGTGAGATTGTTAATTAATGGTTTATTTAAGGTGGCAACCTAAACACACATCTGGGTGGATTGAGGCACCTGGGTATTCTAGCGATTGCCTGTTTTCTTTTGGACCGCCACCCAGGCTCAAAGGGATCATAAGATTATTCATACTAGAAACTTCCGTGTGCAGCCACAAGCTACTATGGGCTCTAGCATAGTTGACTAAGTCGTGCGAACTCTTACAGTGGTAGACTAGCAGATGTAGGGGATGTAGGTTGGTACGGTCTACCCGTTCGTAAGGTGCTAGCGCTTCCGAAAGACTATGTCTCGGTCATCCGTTTCTCAAACACCATGCAGTGCGACAAAACCAACGGAGGAGATCGACTCTTGTGGGCAAAAGTGCGCAAACCTCTGCAGAGTGTATAAACTAATCATGATTAGCCGTGTCCCCGGTTATGGACATCTTGAGTATCTAGTACCTGGATTATCATGTGAATCTCATCATGTTACTCTAAAGTTAATTGTTGGTTTTTTAATGATGATGCTTAATTGGGATTGAGAATGCTGTCAACCATTCTCAATGTTTAACAACTACCATGATAGTTAAATAAAATTTATTCCTTTGTAGTAGGGAAAAATTGGCTTTACGGAAAACTGTAACCATAGAGCTTTCCACCAGCCATATATGCATATAGAATAGCTTATTTCATTCCATTATTCTCTATGTGTTACATTGCCAGCATATTCCATGTGCTGACCCGTTTCGGGCTGCAACGTTAATGTTTCAGACTTTTCAGACGACGATTAAGGTGCCTTTAGGTCGTGGTTCTATACTCAGTGATGCCGTTGGAGTTGATGGACTCACTTATCTTTCAAGCCTTCTGCTGTTATCGTTATTAGATGGCCTTAAGCCATATTTATTGTAATAAGTTCTCTTTTGAGACACTCGATGTAATAAGTGTGTGATTTCTACTCTGTTATAAATCCTTCAAGTACTGTGTGGTGTCAGCATTACTGATCTAGGGATGACACCGGAGCATAGAGATTGGACCGTTTGAGGTCTGGTCGCTACAAGATGGTATCAGAGCACACGCTGACTGTAGGACACGACCACTAATGCTAAAGCCCTAGATCACTACTTACTCTTCTCCTTCTGACCTCTCATCTTTTCTACTCTTTTAGGATGGCGGATGCAAGGAACAAGTTCATGCAACCGGATGAAGATACACCCTTCGTACGTCACTTGAAGGAAGTCACTAGATACCTGAACATAGGAGTACCAAGCTTCACCGGAACCTACAATGCCACATTACCTGAAGAAGAGCGTTGGCTGATTCAAGTTCAAGTTCCAAGAAGGACGTTCATGCCAGTCACTGAGCCCATAGAGTTTTCTTTTGATGCACCAACTTGGAGTTTAGGAAAGAGCATGGCAGCTCACATCGCCATGGGACGTATTGGAGAAGTTTACTGCAATGATCTCAAGGATAATATCTACCAGATTTGTGGGCGCCGAGATGAGCACTGGGAGATGATCAGCACCAGGAAGGATAGATCAATTGCAGCTTTTATCCAGGAGTTAAACCAGCACATTCGACGTCAGGAGAACCAGATGTGCACAGACATGATAGATCTGAAGAAGGCGAGGACAAGAATCAAGGAGGAAGAACTCAAGGCTATATGTGAAGATTATGAAGAGGAAATCAAAGTATTAGTGGAAAAGAATGACAATCTGATCAAGAAGATTGGAATATTCATGGGAGACCCTACACCAGTAGAAGAAGACGAAGAACCCAAGGAGATTCGCCCGGAAGACTACATCATCATCGACGACACCGACTCGGATCTAGATGATAGCGATGATGACTATGTTGATGAAGCTGGAGCAGATATCATGGAGTCCGCAACCGAAGAGTATTTCTAGTAGACCACCCCAACAGTAGTAGTAGTCCACCATGTAAATATAGTAGTCCGAGCACTTTTGCGATAGTTAGATCGATTGTAAGCCCTTGTTTGATTGAATGAAGTGAATTGTTTGCTTTTGCCTCATGTGCATATGGGTAGTGTTTTCTCTTTAGGCCCCTCTCTATTCTTAAATCTCATCTTTTCAAAACCTCAGATGCCTCCGAGACGTGACCCCGGATTTACCTTCCCACCGGAGCTCACTCAGTTGATCCAGCAGCAGAACACATTGATGCAGTTGCTAGTCCAGAATCAGAATCAAGGGAACAACAACAACAACAACCCACCACCACCACCACCTGTTGATCACTTAGCCCGTTTTCTTAGGCTGAACCCGCCGGTGTTTTCCAGTAGCATCGAGCCGATAGTAGCAGATGATTGGCTCCATAAGACAGCAAGAGAGTTGACCACGGCAGGATGCACAGATGCAGAAAAGGTGAAGTTTGCCGCACATCAGCTGGAAGGACCCGCAGCATCATGGTGGGAGAATTTCACAGCCACTTTCCCTGTCGACACTGTCACGTGGGACCAGTTTCAGCAAGCTTTTCATACTGCCCATGTTTCAACAGGAGCTATGTCCATGAAGAAGCGTGAGTTTCACAACTTGCGCCAAGGAGGACGGACAGTTGGCCAGTATGTGGAGGACTTTAGTAAGCTAGCACGTTATGCCCCAGATGACGTTGCTACGGATGCAGCCAAGCAGGAGAAGTTTCTGGAAGGACTGAATGATGAGTTGAGCATGCAGTTGATGGTAGCAACCTTCAACAACTACCAAGAGTTGTTAGATCATGCTCTCATGATTGAAGGGAAGCAACAGCAGATTGAGAACCGCAAGAGGAAGTATGGACAAGGGAAGTACAATTCTGGATCTCAGCAGAAGCCATGTTTTACCCCTAGACCGGGAGGACATTTCCAGCATACCCATGGAGGAGGTAGCTCGCACAATCACAATGGCCCCAAGACTGGTAATGGGAATGGGGAAGCAACGGCCAGAACCGCACCAACCCATCAACCCCAGCCAAGAAAGACCTGAGCCAAGTCACTTGTTTTAAGTGCTAGAAGACCAAACATTATGCCAACGAATGTCCTACATCACATAATGGAAATGGCAATGGAAGCTCTAGGAATAAGCCGAACCCCTTCAACAGGGGACAGGTGAACCACGTTAATGTGGAGGAGGTTGAAGAGCAGCCGGATGCAGTAATCGGTAAGTTTTTGGTTAAGTCATTTACTACACTCGTTCTTTTTGATACTGGTGCATCGCATTCATACATATAAAGAGGATTTGTGGATAAGTATAAACTACCAACCCAAGCCCTTAGATCACCCATGTTAGTAACCTCGCCAGGAGCAGAGTATATGGCTAGCCTATGGTGTGATCGGTTACCATTAAGGATTGGTAACTACGTATTTCCCTCAGACCTAATAGTGTTAGAATCTCAAGGATTGGATGTGATATTAGGCATGGATTGGTTGTCAAAGTATGAAGGGAATATTGAATGTGCCAGAAAGTCAATTTTGCTTACCACCCTAGAAGGAAGAAGGATCAAGTATGTATCACGGCATGTGCCAAAAAGGACTCAAGTAAATTGCCTAATAGGAGTTGTGCAGAAGGAAGTACCAATAGTGAAGGATTTCCCTGATGTATTTCCAGAGGAATTGCCAGGCATGCCACCGGATAGAGATATTGAGTTTTTGATTGAGCTTTTGCCAGGCACAGGGCCAATATCAAAGAGACCATATAGGATGCTTGCAAAGGATTTGGTGGAGATTAAGAAGCAGATTAAGGAGTTACTGGATAAGGGTTATATTCACCCAAGTTCTTCACCTTGGGGATCGCCAGTACTTCTAGTAGAAAAGAAGGATGGATCGTTAAGGATGGTTGTTGATTATCGAGGATTGAATGAAGTAACCATCATGAACAAGTACCCACTACCAATGATCAATGATCTGTTTGATCGATTGCAAGGAGCTAAGGTATTTTCCAAGATCGATCTGCGATCAGGATACCACCAGTTGAAGATTCGAGAACAAGATATACCTAAGACAGCTTTTACCACCAGGTATGGGCTGTACGAGTATACCGTTATGTAATTTGGTCTGAGTAATGCACCAGCATATTTCATGAACATGATGAACAAGGTGTTTATGGAGTTCCTGGATAAGTTCGTGGTAGTGTTCATTGATGATATCCTGGTTTACTCAAAGAATGAAGAGGAGCATAAGGAGCATTTGCTTTGGTGCTTGGTAAACTCAGAGAACATCAATTATATGCCAAGTTTAGCAAATGTGAGTTTTGGTTGAAGGAAGTTGGATTTCTCGGACACATTATATCCGGAGAAGGTATAGCAGTAGATCCCACTAAAGTTGATACCGTGACCAATTGGGAAGCGCCAACAATAGTTGGAGAGATCCAGAGTTTTCTTGGACTCGCAGGATACTACCAGAGATTCATTGAGAATTTCTCAAGGATTGCGAAGCCTATGACTGAGTTGTTGAAAAAGGATACCAAGTTCATATGGACTGAAGAATGTGAGGCCAGTTTCCAGGAATTAAAGAAACGTTTGGTTACATCACCTATGTTGATTTTGCCAGATCAGACCAAGGATTATGAGGTGTATTGCGATGCTTCACGTTGAGGACTTGGAGCAGTGCTTATGCAGGAAGGAAGAGTTGTTTCCTATGCCTCACGACAGCTTAAGCCTCATGAGTTGAATTACACTATGCATGATTTGGAGTTAGCAGCCATAGTGCATGCATTGAAAACCTGGAGACATTTTCTCATTGGAAATCATTGTGAGGTGTACACAGATCACAAGAGTTTGAAGTATATTTTCACGCAGAAAGAGTTGAATCTCAGGCAAAGAAGATGGTTGGAGCTCATCAAGGATTATGATATGAGATTACATCATCACCCCGGAAAGGCTAACGTAGTAGCTGACACGTTGAGCCATAAAAGCCATGTCAACACCTTAGTGACGGGAGATTTACCAAGGGAGTTAGCTGAAAATCTTCATGAGCTATATTTGGAGACAGTTCCGAGAGGCTATGTAGCAGCATTGGAGATTCAGTCTACTTTGATGGATAAGATCAGAGAAGCTGAAAGGACTGACAAGGAGATTGCCTCTATAAAGGAGAAAATGAGCAAAGGAAAAGCTAAGGGATTTCGTGAGGATGAGCATGATACCTTATGGTTTGAAGACCGTGTTTATGTACCAAATGATTCGGAGGTCAGGAATTTAATTCTGCAAGAGGCACATGATTTGCCATATTTGATTCACCCAGGAAATACCAAGATGTATTTGGATTTGAAGGATACTTTCTGGTGGACCGGAATGAAGAAGGATATTGCGAAGTATGTAGCAGTTTGTGATGTATGTCAGAGAGTAAAGGCAGAGCATCAGAAGCCAGCAGGATTGCTACAGCCATTGCCGATACCCGAATGGAAGTGGGATAAGTTAGGCATGGATTTTATTACGGGTTTACCCAGAACTCGTTCAGGCTATGACTCAATATGGGTTGTAGTCGATCGTTTGACAAAGGTAGCCCATTTCATTCCAGTGAAGACTACCTATACCAGTGCAAAGTTGGCAAAGATATACATGACCAGAATCGTATGTCTGCATGGAGTTCCAAAGAGCATTGTATCAGATAGAGGAACCCACTTTACCTCAAAGTTCTGGAATCAGTTGCATGAAACTTTGGGTACCAGACTAGAGTTCAACACAACTTTTCATCCACAGACAGATGGACAGACCGAGAGGGTCAATCAGATTTTGGAGGATATGCTGAGAGCTTGTGCGCTAGATTATGGATCTAGTTGGGACGAGAATTTGCCATATGCAGAGTTCTCTTACAACAACAGTTATCAATCCAGTTTGAAGATGGCCCCTTTCGAAGCCTTGTACGGAAGGAGGTGCAGGACCCCATTGTCGTGGGATGAATTTGGAGACCGCCAGTTGTTTGGACCGGATTTGATTAAGGAGTCTGAACAGAAAGTGAAATTGATTCGCGATAGGCTCAAGGTAGCCCAGTCTAGGCAGAAGAGTTGTGCAGATTCTAAACGCAAGGAGACAGTTTACGAAGTCGGAGACCGGGTTTATCTTCGAGTATCTCCACTTCGAGGAGTTAAGTGCTTTGGAGTTAAGGGAAAGTTAGCGCCATGCTTTGTAGGACCATAAAAGGTTTTGGAGCATATGGGAGAAGTAGCCTACAAGTTGGAATTACCTAAAGGATTATCAGGAGTTCATGACATGTTCCACGTTTCCCAGTTGAAGACGTACCACGCAGAGATGGCTGATATACCGCTGATAGATACAGTGCCGCTGGAAGCAATTCAGTTGGACAGTGATTTGACCTATGAGGAGAAACCAGTCAAGATTCTTGAGTATGCCAGCCGAGTCACCCGCAGCAAAGTTATCAAGTTTTGCAAAGTTCAGTGGAGCCACCACACGGAGGATGAAGCCACCTAGGAGCGAGAGGAAGACTTGCTGAAGGACCACCCTCGCCTATTTTCTAGCCAACCCGAATCTCGAGGGCGAGATTCATCTTAAGGGGGGTAGGTTTGTAACATCCCAAATTTTGAATTTGGAATGTTATACATTAGATCATCATTGCATATCATATTTTCTTTGCTTTTGGTGGATCCTAGAAATTCTACGCAACTCAAGGACCCTCGGAGAGAGTTGGGGATTTTGTTATTTTCATATTTGAGTTTTCTCAAATTTTGAAATAGGGATCATTTGATTTTATTTATTTTATCTTCATTTATTTCTGTTATCAAAATATGAGAGAGGGAATAAAATGACTTTCCCAAAATAAAGAAATATTGAGGATTTAATAAAAAATCAAATAAGATTTTATTTTGGTTTTATTTGCTATTTTATTTGAATTTAGGTAAAACTGCACGTTTTCAAAAATTGCATTTAGAGCAAAAAAATGTTCATCTTGTTCTAAGTATTTTATTTAGACGAGGAAAATTTGTTTTGGCATTTTAGATTTTTATTTATTTTTCTAGAATTTTTTTAGGCGCAGCGAAATTGTTTAAAAAAAACCCATGCCCGACTGGCCCAAGGGCCCAGCCGAGCAGGCCGGCCCAGCCAGTCGCTGCCGCCTCCAGCCGGATCGGGACCGGAGTCCCGATCGCCGCCGCCGCCGGGTCTGGGGAGGACACGCCTCCCGAGGCCGACCCCTCCCCCAAGTTGAGCTCCCCCGCCCCTTTATAACTGCCGCCACCCCCTGCAAACCCCACACCGCCGCCTGCGCCGCTGCCGCACGCCGCTGCCGCCGCTTGGAGCCGCC
>NC_057800.1:503149690-503157998 GCF_018294505.1 Triticum aestivum | reverse complement strand
CCCGGAGCCGCCCTGCCGCCTCGCGCCAACCGCCGCCCTGCCGGAGCCCCGCCGGAGAGCCGCCGCTGCCGCCGAGGTAGCCGCCGGCCAGTTTTTGAGAAAAAGCCAATTCGATTTTTTTAAAACCCTTGTTTTCATTTTTTTTAAATAAATAGATCGGTTTTTTCCGGTTTATTTATTTAGCGAGCGCCCATTCGTCTGTTCGTTTTAACGAACGCATTTTTCGTTTAGTTTCTGTTAATGAACGTTCGTTCGTTAACTGTTCGTCGTTTTTCTTTTTCTCGGATTAAATCTGCGGCTTTTCCGATCGCGATCTTTGATCCGATGTTCGTTCTAGTTTAACTTTTCGCTCGTTTATCGGAATCAGGTGATTCAAGCGCCTGGAGTTTCGTCTCGAAACCCTCTTTCCGTTTAACCAACTCAAACAAGTTTTTGCCACAGTAAAAATTGCCCTAGATCCAGAATAGTAAATGAAGCTTGTTTCTTTTGCCGTTTGTCTTCGTTGCTTCGTTTGTTTTGATTCTTTTTGCCAACCGGAGTTCTTAAGTTGAACTTTCTGGTTAGATCTTTTGTTTGTGTTTTACCTGTGCATTAGTTGAGTACTTATTGTATGCTTGTTGTTTGCGATAGAGTACCCAGAGTGCGCCGCTTGCTACTTCGAATCGCTAGGTTTCCTGGATCATCTGCAAGGCAAGTAACACTTTGATCATATCTCCTACTACCCAGCTTTATTGCATTAGACCAATCCTCACACGTTGCATGATTAGGATCTAATTAAATTGTGGGTTTGGGAAGTAGTTGAGGTAGAACCTATTACCTATTTATTATCAAACCTTTGGGAGTTACTCTTACGTTTGCTTATTATGCCATGCTATGCTAGTAGACGTGGATTGGGTGAGTGTATCCATGACAGATGTGAGATTGTTAATTAATGGTTTATTTAAGTGTGACGCCCGGATAACTATACTATAGTGAAACTCTGCTAATGATACCACGTCACCTCCGTTACTGTTGCTAATCTCTCGTTAGTTCAAAAAACCGGTTCAAAATTCAAATTGCAAATAACAAGTCAAATTCTTATTCTTTATATTGTCAAATTAAAATGTTCGATGGGTTGAAAATATTCACTAAGTAATTAACATGTAGAAACAAACATGTAATGTATTTTTAATTGCCCCTAGAAATATTTAAAGTGGCCAAGAAGCACTTATTATGCCTATTTTAATATAAACTTAATTTCAAACATTTCTAGTTAACCTCAAACTTTTTGGGAAGCACCAAAATATCAAGAGTAAATTATATGAGAAGTTTCAACTTTAACTAAAATCCTTTTGTGCCAAAAATTAATACAAAATAGGGGATAAATAAACTAACAAAAAGGAAAGAGAGAAGTAGCGGATAGGCAAAGTGCTACTATGCACTTTGGCCCAACTACTATAGTTAACAGCCAAGCCCAGCACAGGCCTTTCCCCTTCCAAGTGCCAGATACAACCGGTGGTCGCTCTCTCACAGGGCGATGAGGGGAGGATAATCGGTTAGGATTATGCTATGTGATGCTACTTGGAGGACTTCAGTATACTCTCTTCTACATGCTGCAAGACAGAGGCTGCCAGAAGCGTAGTCTTCGACAAGATTAGTTATCCCCCTATTATTCTGGCATTCTGCAGTTCAGTCCACCGGTATGGCCCTTTACACATATACCCATGCATATGTAGTGTAGCTCCTTGCTTGCGAGTACTTAGGATGAGTACTCACGGTTGCCTTTCTTCCTCTTTTCCCCCTTTCTCTTCTACCTGGTTACCGCAACCAGATGCCGGAGCCCAGGATCCAGACGCCACCATTGACGACGACTCCTACTACACCGGAGGTGCCTTCTACTACGTGCAGCCGCTAACGATGACCAGGAGTAGTTTAGGAGGATCCCAGGCAGGAGGCCTGCACCTCTTTCGATCTGTATCCCAGTTTGTGCTAGCCTTCTTAAGGCAAACTTGTTTAACTTATGTCTGTACTCAGATATTGTTGCTTCCGCTAACTCGTCTATGATCGAGCACTTGTATTCGAGCCCTCGAGGCCCCTGGCTTGTATTATGATGCTTGTATGACATATTTTATTTTTAGAGTTGTGTTGTGATATCTTCCCGTGAGTCCCTGATCTTGATCGTACACGTTTGCGTGTATGATTAGTGTACGGTCAAATTGGGGGCGTCACAAGTTGGTATCAGAGCTGACTGCCTGTAGGAATCCCCCTTCCACACCCCTTGGCCGAAGTTGATTCTAGACATTACAAAAACTTTTACTAACGTGGTTGTGTGCCTTACGGGCACACGTCGCCATTTGGGTGGTAATAGGATCTTTAGTCCTCGTCTATACTCTGGGACTCTGATCTCTCTTCTATTCGGGTTAAATGATTTTGCTAACTCTAACATTAGGATCTCGTGATCACTTTCATCCGGAGAGCACCTTATTACCGATGATCGTCTGCTGCACCAGAAGATTCCGAGGTTACTCTACGATGTTCTCCCAAGACACTCGTACCCACCGCCTTTGCAAATTCCCTACCACTATTATATCCCTATTGATAACTGCATACACCTGCCATTCTTACATTCAATCCCATTGATCTTGTTATTACAAGATGCCCTGAACTGCTCTCCGTTATTCCGAGAATCCTTTGAGCTTACTGCCTTGCAGTTCCTTGTCACCTGAATACCCCTACGGATAATTCCTCGCACTTACCGAGTATCCACCCATCCCCAGTTGATTTATGTATTTCACGAAAGTCTTCGAAATACCATTCGATGTCTCGAAACTCTTGAGCAGCCTATTGATCTTGAAATTCTTGCTTGCTTGCATTATGGTTAATCCCATAAGTCTCGTAATCTTATTGACACCCCTTGTCTTTATTATTTTAAGTCCGTTGATTCAATATGTTGAGGATGCTCGCATTCCTCAGTCGAATCCTAGAATTCATCCTCCTGGCTCAGGCGTCATTTTAAACATGAGCTGGATCTCGGCCAATCAAATTGCTGTCGATTGTAACCCTAAGGCTATTCCACTTATCCATCCCTAATCAGAGCATTGCTTCTGATCCCTTGTCTTGGAATTCATAATTCTTTTGCATTTGAGCTTTGAGTTAGTCAGTTGTTTCTATAATCCGATCTCCTTGCATTCTTTCTTCCTCTGGTTGAGTACCGATGCTTACATCAGATCCCTTGAGGACCATCAGATCCTTTGCTAGATTTTATCCGGCAACGTCCTTCATATTCAATCACTTTGGAAGTTCTTTCGCTGATATATATTGCCATTGGTAAATCCTATTCTCTAATTGGCCCAACCATGCTCTGCTTTTGAGCTGGAGATATTTACTCTCGAAACTTGTGGTATATGTTTCTAAGGAGCCCCTATGGGTTGAACCTATGCCTTCCTTAATCTGCGTGATCCCGAAAGATTTCACGTGTCATACTTATCTGGTATTTCACCAGGTAAAAAAATTTCAACACTATTGTCATTTTCGAAAAAGCGAGAGGTGAATGGAAGTTTGTACATTGAAGAAGTGGGAGTCGACCTTGAACTTTGTGTTCATGCCCATGGACACGATGTAGATCCTACCATAGAAGCTATAATATCATCTGGTATCTGTGAATTGATCCTATGCAATCGTGGTTCCGACCATATTTTCTCTTTGATCCGATTTCTTGGACAAGTTAAAGCACTTGTCTTTTGCAAGTCAATACCCCAGCCCAACCTCTACTTTGATCTGTCGCCGAGTATTACCCCATGGTAGCTCGAGATTAACACAAAACTGCATAACTTCTTATGAGTTCTTCTTCAAGTACTACATTCTCACTGATTCCAATTTTTCACGGGCTCTGAGTTGTTAAACACTCAAAGACACCGATAACTGAATCGAGTCCGCACCGCGGTTAAACAACTCTTGGTAACCTTCATTACTTATGAGTTTGAACTCGATCACGTCATTCCTAGCCTGCTCGGCTATATCATTCTCGTGCAAAATTTTAAACTATGCTACCTGGCCCTTCTTCTTGGAGCAAATTTTCAACGATGACCTAATCTTACGTCGAACTTCCTCGTCATATCATTTCTCCTCGTACATCAAACTTGATTTCGAGTTTATGTCGTACCCTTGGTTCCCATAACTTTTCACTTCATCATCATTTGACTTGATGGCATCGTCGACCGATTACATCTTCATGAAATCTCTCGACAACTGTGTCGTGATCATCATCAACATCCTAAGCTCTTCCAAGATATATATCGAATTCTTGATGGGCAATACCATCCTTGCCCCTCGAAGATTCGTGTTATCATCAAGCACTTTATTGTCTTTTGTTCAACACAAACTTGTTTGTGTTGTGTGTTATACGTTGAGATCATGCTACCTAAGCCCATATTTCGGGTGCACCTTTCAATTAATGATTAACTATGCATGTTTTCCTCGAGCATACCTCATTACATCATTTGATTTGACAAATTTTATCTCCTTGTTCGAATACTGGTAGGAATCCATCTTTTGAAAATCTCAACGAATTGTCGCTGAGTTCATCAGCCACCCCCTCATCCTCTCCTTGGGTTAATGATGAACTCATGATTTGGAACTTGCTTCCATAGTTCATTTCCCAAAAATCTTACAATGTCATCACGTCAATTGTGTTGCACCTCTTCTTTCTCAGGCATCTTGAGTCTGAAGTATCCTGACACCAATCGGACCTGAATCTCGGTCAGGTATGATGGTTGGAACATATTTCCAAGAGTTATAACATTGGTCTTTAACCCGATAAGGTGATGTCATCCTAACACACCTGCCCGGAGGGCCTATTGTTATAGTTTACTTTCTAGCAAGGTTAGTTATTCTTCCATGAGTAATTTGTAAGACTTATTCTATGAGTTGTTCCGGATGGATCCTTGTGTATCCAAGTCTGATCTTTACCCAATGACCATGTCAATGATATCTCGAAGCTTGTCTATGGTCCTCCGATTTTCAACAAGAACATTTGAAGCCAAATGCTAAATGTTTCCTGCTCAATTACCCAAACACCCTTGTATGGTTATTATCATTAAATTTCTCTCACCTTACCTAAAGAGTTTTCTACATTATATCCGGTCATGGATATCATGCTCTGCTTGTCCTTGGGAAGGATATACACTTGAAATATATGTCTAAGCACATTTTTCTTTCCATTGTTCTAATTAAATCTGATAAACACTTTTCCTTTCCATTGGTTTGTTTAAACCCTTTCTATGATCTATATGATATAAGCAGTAATAATTCACTGCTTGTGCAAACACCTCGGTGTACAACTCTGTCAGTAAGACCTTGTTACTATTGTTGATGACATTCCGGTAACCACCGATGGACGGGAACCTTGCCTATTGGTCCGCCTCATTTCAACGAGCAGGAAAATGGTTCTCTTCATCCCTCGCCCTTGGTACCGATGTTGTTGCCGACATAATTGACCGGCTACCCTCTGACATGACTTGCGTACATAATCGTGCAAGACGTCACCGCCCTTCCTACTTTTAACACACATGTGGGCCCATAACCCACAGTTCCACAGGATCGAAACCTGACTCTTCTATACATCCCTGTTCCCAAGGTTGTATCTTTTGCACTTAACTTCGTATGTAATTCACGAGTCACCGTCCTACAGATGATCTATTCTGGTATCAGACACAATACTTATTTTCGTTGCTCTGAACCCCTTTCAGACTTTGTTTCAGGCATTGAACGAATGCATGCCCGCTTGAAACTTCCCATGATATCTCCTTGCTTTGCTCTCGATATTTTTTTAGTTTCAATTCGAGAGTTACCTCCCGCCACCTTCCTCGTTGTTATCGACCAGATAGTCAACGTTGCCAAGGTCCATTCTCCCGGTATACTCCCCCTTTATTCCTTCGTAAGTACGATGGAGTTTCCGAGGAAAGGATGCCGACTTCACCATGATGACCTGAAGCAGAGAAATAAAGACATCAACGAGGAGGATCAACTACTTCAGGAAGAGCAACCAAGACCGAGAACACTCGTTAGAATTTCATAACCAAATCCCTTCCCTGTCACTTCCCCTCTTAAATCTTGGGACGAGATTTCTTGTAGTGGAGGAGAATTGTGACGCTCGGATAACTAAACTACAGTGAAACTCTGCTAATGATACCACGTCACCTCCGTTACTGTTGCTAATCTCTCGTTAGTTCAAAAAACCGATTCAAAATTCAAATTGCAAATAACAAGTCAAATTCTTATTCTTTATACTATCAAATTAAAATGTTCGATGGGTTGAAAATATTCACTAAGTAATTAACATGTAGAAACGAACATGTAATGGATTTTTAATTGCCCCTAGAAATATTTAAAGTGGCCAAGAAGCACTTATTATGCCTATTTTAATATAAACCTAATTTCAAACATTTCTAGTTAACCTCAAACTTTTTGGGCAGCACCAAAATATCGGGAGTAAATTATGTGAGAAGTTTCAACTTTAACTAAAATCTTTTAGTGCCAAAAATTAATACAAAATAGGGGATAAATAAACTAACAAAAAGGAAAGAGAGAAGTAACAGATAGGCAAAGTGCTACCGTGCACTTTGGCCCAACTACTATAGTTAACAGCCAAGCCCAGCACATGCCTTTCCCCTTCCCCTGTACAGAGAAGGAGGCAGAGACATGCACGTGGCGCACATCCACCCCACCATGGCCGTCGGTGCCGTTGCTGTCGATCATCCGACGGTCGAGGGGATGCATAAGAGCAAGCCCCGAGTCCCCCCTCTCTCCCCTAGTGACCCTAGCCCTTGTTCCTCCCTCCCTCTCACTCACGTTCGTCAGTTCGAGGCTCCCTGACCCCGCCGTGGCCTTGTCATCATCGATCCCGCAGCCACCGAGCCTCCTGCACCTCCTACTAGTGCCCACCGGCTTCCCCGTTGTCGACTACGTCAACTACGGGCACTCGTTCGACTGGAGCCGCGATGAATCCTCGCCATCTGGTCATCTTCCTGGTCACGGCCGCCGCCGTTCGTCGTCGGATTCGCCGCCTCCCGAGCTCCCCCGACCTCCCTACCTCGTCCACGAGCACCGGGTGAGCCCCTCGACCGATTCCTGCGCTTGTCCCTTCAATCCGTATCGTTTTACCATCGTCCCTGTGCTCGTCAGCATTTGCCATAGCCGAAGCTCTGCTCCCGGCGCGCTCATAGTTCGTGGTTGTGCTCCCGTGCCTCCCGGCCGCCCCGTTCTCGCCCCCACCACTCCTGGTCGTGCCCCCTGCTGCCCCTTCTGCTGCTGCCATATGCTGCTGTCTGCTGAACTTCTACTGTCGCCTGCCGTCTCCCTCCCCGCCACAAGGCCCCGCCGCCGTCTGCCGCGCCCGTCCCCTGCGCCCGCGTGCGCCGCCCGGCTGCCCCCCACCGCGCTCGCCACTTGCGCTTTGGCCGCGACCCGCTCCCCCCTCTGCTCGCTGGCCGGCTTCCTCGCCACGGCCGGCGCTCTCCCCCGACTGCGTCGTGGCCACGAACCCCTCCGGCGCTCGCTGTCGCCCCTATTCGGGTGCGCGGGCGCCCGCACCCTATAGTGCCCGCCCGGTGGCTCTGGGCCACTGCCCAGGGGCCCCATGCCACTGTCATCCAAAAAAGGAGATTAAAATAATAATTATAAATTAATTAGTTAATTTAAAAGTTAGTTAACTTAATTAACTAATTGTTCAATCTATAGTTAGTTAGGTGAGTCTATGACAGGGGGCACCGCGCCCCTGTTGACCAGTCAAACGTTGACTTGTCAACTGGGTCCCCCTGGCCCACTTGTCATCCTCTGTGTGCACTTTTGTGTACACAGAGCTGGGTACCCGTAGCAATTTGTTGTTTATTTTTGAATTTAAATAAATTTAGAAAATGTTTAAATCTTTGAAACATCATAGAAAATAATCCGTAGCTCGGATGAAAATACTTTGTACATGAAAGTCGCTTAGAACGACAAGATGATTCCGGATATGCAGCCCGTTCGTCCGCCACGCATCCCTAGCATAGCAAACACGCAACTTTCCCCCTTCGGTCCATCTGTCCGAAAATGCGAAACACCGGGAATACTTTCCCGGATGTTTCCCCCCTTCACCGGTACCACCTCGTACCGCGTTAGGGCAACCCTAGCGCCAATACTTGTCATGTCATGCATCGCTATGCATCTGTTTGCATTATATTTATTGTTTCTTCCCCCTCTTCTCTCGCTAGACACCGAGACCGATGTCGCTGCTACCCAGTACGACTATGGTGTGGACGACCTCTCTCTCTTGCCAGAGCAACCAGGGAAG
>NC_057800.1:503138806-503149557 GCF_018294505.1 Triticum aestivum | reverse complement strand
TCACCAGATATCGCCTACTCTTCACTATACTGCTTGCATTAGAGTAGTGTAGCATGTTGCTGCTTTCAGTTAATCCTATATTGCTGCATAGCCTGTCCTTGCTACTACTGTTGTTACCTTTATCTACAATCCTAATGCTTAGTATAGGATGCTAGTTTATCATCAGTGGCCCTACATTCTTGTCCGTCTGCCATGCTATACTATCGGGCCTTGATCACTCGGGAGGTGATCATGGGTATATACTATATACTTTATACATGATACATGTGATGACTAAAAGACGGGTCGGCTTGTAGGAGTACCCGCGAGTGGATCTTTGTGGCGAAGCGACAGGGCAGGTTGAGACCACCTAGGAGAGAGGTGGGCTTGGCCCTGGTCGGTGTTCGCGGTTATTTCAAGATAACACATTTAACGAGATCTTGGTATTTGATCTGAGTCTGGCCACTGGCCTATACGCACTAACCATCTACGCGGGGACAGTTATGGGCACTCGACATCATGGTATCAGCCGAAGCCTTCATGACGTCAGCGACTGAGCGGCGCGCGCCGGATTGGAACGTAAGCCTGCTCTTGTATTAAGGGGGCCAGTTCTGCTTCCGGCCGCCCTCGCAACATGCAGGTGTGCAATGGGCGATGGGCCCAGACCCCTGCGTCATAGGATTTAGACCGGCGTGCTGACCTCTCTATTGTGCCTAGGTAGGGCTGCGACGTGTTAATCTTCCGAGGCCGGGCATGACCCAGAAAAGTGTGTCCGGCCAAATGGGATCAAGCGTGTTGGGTTATGTGGTGCACCCCTGCAGGGAAGTTAATCTATTCGAATAGCCGTGTCCCTCGGTAAAAGGACGACCTGGAGTTGTACCTTGAACTTATGACAACTAGAACCAGATACTTAATAAAACACACCCTTCCAAGTGCCAGATACAACCAGTGGTCGCTCTCTCACAGGGCGACGAGGGGAGGATCATCGGTTAGGATTATGCTATGTGATGCTACTTGAAGGACTTCAGTCTACTCTCTTCTACATGCTGCAAGACAGAGGCTGCCAGAAGCGTAGTCTTCGACAGGATTAGTTATCCACCTCTTATTCTGGCATTCTGCAGTTCAGTCCACTGATATGGCCCTTTACACATATACCCATGCATATGTAGTGTAGCTCCTTGCTTGCGAGTACTTTGGATGAGTACTCACGGTTGCCTTTCTTCCTCTTTTCCCCCTTTCCCTTCTACCTGGTTGCCGCAACCAGATGCCGGAGCCCAGGATCCAGACGCCACCATTGACGACGACTCCTACTACACCGGAGGTGCCTTCTACTATGTGCAGCCGCTGATGACGACCAGGAGTAGTTTAGGAGGATCCCAGGCAGGAGGCCTGCACCTCTTTCGATCTGTATCCCAGTTTGTGCTAGCCTTCTTAAGGAAAACTTGTTTAACTTATGTCTGTACTCAGATATTGTTGCTTTCGCTGACTCGTCTATGATCGAGCACTTGTATTCGAGCCCTCATGGCCCCTGGCTTGTATTATGATGCTTGTATGACTTATTTTATTTTTAGAGTTGTGTTGTGATATCTTCCCGTGAGTCCCTGATCTTGATCGTACATGTTTGCGTGTATGATTATTGTACGATTGAATCGGGGGCGTCACATTAAGGTGGCAACCTAAACACACATCTGGGTGGATTGAGGCACCTGGGTATTCCAGCAATTGCCTATTTTCTTTTGGACCGCCACCCAGGCTCAAAGGGATCATAAGATTATTCATACTAGAAACTTCCATGTGCAGCCACAAGCTACTATGGGATCTAGCATAGTTGACTAAGTTGTGCGAACTCTTACAGTGGTAGACTAGCAGATGTAGGGGATATAGGTTGGTACGGTCTACCCGTTCGTAAGGTGCTAGCGCTTCCGAAAGACTATGTCTCGGTCATCCGTTTCTCAAACACCATGCAGTGCGAGAAAACCAACGGAGGAGATCGAGTCTTGTGGGGAAAAGTGCGCAAACCTCTATAGAGTGTATAAACTAATCATGATTAGCCGTGTCCCCGGTTATGGACATCTTGAGTATCTAGTACCTGGATTATCATGTGAATCTCATCATGTTACTCTAAAGTTAATTGTTGTTTTTTTAATGATGATGCTTAATTGGGATTGAGAATGCTGTCAACCATTCTCAATGTTTAACAACTACCATGATAGTTAAATAAAATTTATTCCTTCGTAGTAGGAAAAAATTGGCTTTACACAAAACTGTAACCATAGAGCTTTCCACCAGCCATATATGCATATAGAATAGCTTATTTCATTCCATTACTCTCTATGTGTTACCTTGCCAGCATATTCCATGTGCTGACCCGTTTCGGGCTGCAACGTTAATGTTGCAGACTTTTCAGACGATGATTAAGGTGCCTTTAGGTCGTGGTTCTATACTCAGTGATGTCGTTGGAGTTGATGGACTCACTTATCTTCCAAGCCTTCCGTTGTTATCGTTATTAGATGGCCTTAAGCCATATTTATTGTAATAAGTTCTCTTTTGAGACACTCGATGTAATAAGTGTGTGATTGCTACTCTGTTATAAATCCTTCAAGTACTGTGTGGTGTCAGTATTACTGATCCATGGATGACACCGGAGCACAGAGATTGGACCATTCGTGGTCTGGTCGCTACAAGGAGATGGAGCCAAACATCCTGATATGCACTTGATATATGTGGAAGAAATTTGTGGATTGTTTAAGCTTGTAGTTTTACCCGGAGATGAAGTTTAGAAGATGGTTTTCCCTTTATCTTTGAAGGTAAAAGCATTGGCATGTATAGGCTATGCGATGATATTGGATCTTGGAATTGGAATCGATTGAAAGTTTCACCCAAAAAATTATCCTATACATCTAGTTCATCATGATTGGAATTATATATATAATTTTTGGCCTCATGAAGGAGAAAGTATCACTCTAGCTTGGGGGAGGCTTAAGTCAATGTTATATACATGCCCCAATCATGAGCTCTTGAAGGAAATTATGATTCAGAACTTTAATGCTTGGCTTTCTCATGATGATCAATCCATGCTTGATACTTCTTGCACTGGTTCCTTTATGAAGAAGACTATTGAATTCCGGTGGGATCTTTTGGAAAGAATTAAACGCAACTATGAAGATTGGGAACTCGACGACTGTAAAGACTCAGGTATTAAGCTTAAGTATGATTGTGTTAAATCTTTTATGAATACCGATGCTTTTCAAAAGTTTAGCACTAAATATGGACTTGACTGTGAGATAGTAGCCTCCTTTTGTGAATCCTTTGATACTCATGTTGATCTCCTTAAGGAGAAGTGGTTTAAACATCAACCACCTATTAAACAAAGATTAAAGAACCGGTAATAGCTAAAGATGAAACTATTATTTTTAATGTTGATTCAGTTGTTGCTACTGCTTATATTGAAAAACCACCTTTCCCTGTTAGGATGAAGGAACATGCTAAAGTTTCAACTGTGGTCAATAAGAGTTATATTAGAACACCTAAACCAGCTGAACAAATCAAGGTAGAACCTAGTGTTGCTATGGTTAAGGATCTCCTGGTTGAAAATATGGATGGGCATGTTATTTATTTCTGTGATGAAGCTGCTAGAATTGCCAAACCCAATGAAAAAGATAAACATAGACCTGTTGTTGGCATGTTTGTTGTCTCAGGTAAAATAGGAGATCACTATTATCATGGTTTATGTGACATAGGTGCTAGAGTGAGTGCTATTCCTTTTACCTTATATGAAGAAATCATGAATGACATAGCACATGCTGAAATAGAAGACATAGATGTTACTATTAAACTTGCTAATAGAGACACCATCACACCACTCGGGATTGTTAGGGATGTTGAAGTCTTGTATGGGAAAACAAAGTACCCTACTGATTTTCTTGTTCTTGGTTCCCCACAAGATGATTTTTGTCCCATTATTTTTGGTAGACCTTTCTTGAACACCGTTAATGCTAAAATAGATTGTGAGAGACAAACTGTTGGTGTTAGCTTTGGTGATGAGTCTCATAAATTTAGTTTTTCCAAGTTTAGTAGAAAACCTCATAAAAAGAATTACCTAGTAAGGATGAAATTATTGGTCTTGCTTCTATTGTTGTGCCTCCTGTTGATCCTTTAGAACAATATTTGCTAGACCATGAAAACGATATGCGTATGCATGAAAGAAATGAAATAGATAAGATTTTCTTTGAACAACATCCTCTGCCTAAACACAATTTGCCTATTGAAACTCTAGGAGGTCCTCCTCCACCGAAGGTGATCCTGTGTTTGAATTAAAACAATTGCAGACACTTTGAAATATGCTTATCTTAGTGAGAAGAAGATATATCCTGTTATTATTAGTGCTAACCTTTCAGAACATGAAAAAGAGAGATTATTGAAAGTTATAAGGAAGCGCCGAGATGCTATTGGATATACTCTTGATGATTTAAAGGGCATTAGTCCCACTCTATGTCATCACAAGATTAATATGGAACCCGATGCTAAACCCGTTGTTAATCACCAACGTCGGTTAAATCCAAAAATGAAAGAAGTGGTAAGAACGGAAATATTAAAACTTTTGGAAGCAGGTATAATCTATCCAATAGCTGATAGTAGACGGGTAAGTCCTGTTCACTGTGTCCCTAAGAAAGGAGGTATTACTGTTGTTCCTAATGATAAGAATGAACTTATTCCACAAAGAATTGTTACAGGCTATAGAATGGTAAATGATTTTAGAAAAATAAACAAAGCAACTAGAAAAGATCATTACGCTCTGCCTTTTATTGATCAAATGCTAGAAACATTATCTAAGCGCACACATTTTTGCTTCCTTGATGGTTATTCTGTTTTTTCACAAATACCTGTTTCTCAACCTGATCAAGAAAAGACCACTTTTACTTGTCCTTTTGGAACTTATGCTTATAGACATATGCCTTTTGGTTTATGCAATGCACCTGCTACCTTTCAAAGATGTATGACTACTATATTCTCTGACTTTTGTGAAAAGATTGTTGAGGTTTTCCTGGATGACTTTTCTATTTATGGGAAGTCATTTGATGACTGTTTGAGCAATCTTGATCGAGTTTTGCGGAGATGCGAGCAAACAAATCTTGTCTTGAATTGGGAGAAGTGCCACTTTATGGTTAACGAAGGTATTGTTTTGGGCCATAAAATTTCTGAAAGAGGTATTGCGGTGGACAAAGCTGAGGTTGATGCAATTGAGAAAATGTCATGTCCTAAAGATATCAAAGGTATCCGTAGTTTCCTTGGTCATGCTGGTTTATATAGGAGGTTTATTAAAGACTTCTCTAAAATTTCTAGGCCTCTTACAAATCTCTTGCAAAAGTATATTCCATTTGTCTACGATTATGATTGTTTAGAAGCCTTTGAAACACTCAAGAAAGCCTTAATTTCTGCACATATTGTTCAACCACCCGATTGGAACTTGCCTTTTGAAATTTTGTGTGATGCTAGTGATTATGCTGTTGGTGCTGTTCTAGGACAGAGAGTTGATAAGGAACTGAATGTTATTCATTATGCTAGTAAAACTCTAGACAGTGCTCAACGAAACTATGCTACTACTGAAAAAGAATTCTTAGAAGTGGTGTTTGCTTGTGATAAATTTAGACCTTATATTGTTGATTCCAAAGTAATTATTCACACCGACCATGCTGCTATTAAATATTTTATGGAAAAGAAAGATGCTAAACCTAGACTTATTCGATGGGTTCCCTTGTTACAAGAATTTGATTTACATATCATTGGTATAAAAGGAGCTGAGAACCTCGTAGCTGACAATTTATCTAGGCTTGAAAATGTGCCTGATGACCCACTACCTATTGATGATAGTTTTCCTGATGAGAAATTAGCTGCAATAAATGTTTCTCATAGTACACCTTGGTATAATGACCGTGCTAATTATACTGTTGCTAAATATTTACCACCTAGTTTCACATACCAACAAAAGAAAAGATTCTTCTATGATTTAAGACATTACTTTTGGGATGACCCACATCCTTATAAATAAGGAGTAGATGGTATTATTAGATATTGTGTACCTGAGCATGAACAGGAACAAATCCTACTGAAATGTCACTCTGAAGCTTATGGAGGACATCATGCGGGAGACATAGCTGCTCACAAGGTATTGCAATCTGGGTTTTATTGGCCTACTCTCTTCAAGGATGCTCGTAAATTCGTCTTATCTTGTGATGAATGTCAAAGAGTAGGTAATATCGGTAGCGTCAAGAAATGCCTATGAATTAATCACTTGCTGTTGAACCATTTGATGTTTGGGGTTTTGATTACATGGGACCTTTTCCTTCCTCTAATGGGTATACTCATATTCTGGTTGCTGTTGATTATGTTACTAAGTGGGTAGAAGCTATTCCAACTAGTAGTGTTGATAACAACACCTCTATTAAAATGTTTAAGGAAGTTATTTTCCCAAGGTTTGGAGTCTCTAGATATTTAATGACTGATGGTGGTTCACACTTTATTGATGGTGATTTCCATAAAATGCTGGCCAAGTATGATGTTAACCATAGAATTGCATCACCCTATCATCCTCAGTCTAGTGGTCAAGTTGAACTTAGCAATAGAGAAATAAAATTAATTTTACAAAAGACTGTCAATAGGTCCCAGAAGAATTGGTCTAAGAAATTAGATGATGCACTTTGGGTTTATAGAACAACATAGAAAAATCCTGTGGGTATGTCTCCCTATAAAATGGTTCGTGGAAAAGCTTGTCATTTGCCTCTTGACACTACAAAAAAAGACACATCCGTGACATTTTGGGCCGAACGGAATTTTTTCTGTCATGCTTATGACACTTCTATTGCGATAATTGTGACAAAACCTGGTATCATCATAGATGTGTTGGGATCCTACTTCTATGACAAAAAATCATGCCAGAAATGGGCTTTTCGTCCTGGGTGGGCCAGAGGCGCAGCTGCATGACATTCTTTAGGCCATCCATGACGGAAAAATCCTGGTAGAAGCGAGGGCGAGGAAAATATCGGGGAGTTCCCGTTTACGGTGGGTGGTCGGGGCCGAGCGATGCATGGAGGTTTGCGCGTTTCTCTCGTACACATACGCGCGTGTGTGTGAGGCATTGCGCTCTAACTGAACCCGAGCGAGGCATTGGGCTCTAACTGAACCCGGGCGATTGCACTTGCTATGTTACTGAACCCCGATCGATCCCTTGCTATTAACTGAATGAGGGAGTCCTGGACTAAGGGGTCCTCGGGCGTCCAGCCTGTTATCTATTGGGCCGGAGATGGGCTATGAAGACATGAAGGCCGAAGACTGTACCTATGTCCGGGTTGGACTCTCCTTGGCATGGAAAGCAAGCTTGGCGA
This sequence comes from Triticum aestivum, assembly GCF_018294505.1. Taxonomy (NCBI): domain Eukaryota; kingdom Viridiplantae; phylum Streptophyta; class Magnoliopsida; order Poales; family Poaceae; genus Triticum; species Triticum aestivum. The sequence continues at coordinate 503,142,196 of NC_057800.1, read as the reverse complement.
CCGACTATGAAGATTCCTTCTTATGTAACCGACTCTATGTAAACTCTAGATCCCCTCGGTGTCTATATAAACCGAAGGGGTTAGTCCAGAAAAGATGTACTCATTACCATAGTCATACAGGCTAGGCTTCTAGGGTTTAGCCATTATGTTCTCGTGGTAGATCAACTCTTGTAACACCCATATTCATCAATATCAATCAAGCAAGATGTAGGGCATTACCTCCATAGAGAGGGCCCGAACTTGGGTAAACATTGTGTCCCCTATCTCCTGTTACCATCGATCCTAGACGCACAGTTCGGGACCCCCTACCCGAGATCCACCGGTTTTGACACCGGCATTGGTGCTTTCATTGAGAGTTCAACTGTGCCATCAACAAAAGGTTTGATGGCCCTTCAATCATCTATAGTGATGCTGTCCAAGGAGAAACATTCCTCCCCGGACAGATTTTCGTGTTTGGCGGCTTTGTATTGCGGGCCAACTCGCTTGGCCATCTGGAGCAGATCGATAGCTACGCCCCTGTCCACCAGGTAAGATTTGGAAGCTTGAACTACATCGCGGATATCCACGGAGACTTGATCTTCAATGGATTTGAGACCGCGGCAATCGCTCCCCTCACCCCGATGAACATGACTTAAATCTGTCATGAGATCACGTCCAGGAGATGGTCCCTATTGCTGCAATGGTCTTAGAACCGGAGAAGATCATGCCATCCGAGGCCACAGAGTCCGCGGCGTTGGATCCACACACAGGCTCAGCACCCCGCAATATTTGCATCAATAGAACTCCAGACTCATCTCCGGCTACAAGTTCCGGACCATGTACGCTTGCGGACACCGAGCTAGATTGGTTGTCAATCTTTGAATTCAGTGCCGCAGACGTTTTTCAGCACTCACCCTTGGGCGATGTGCTAAAATCTTTAAAGAACTCGTCCTTGGAGAAAGACTCACGGCCTAACCATCTCCGGTTCGAGCTAGAGGCTGACAATGGATAATTTCGCTTCCCACCCGCCACCCACTTCATGGCCACTATCGAGGACTTAACCGACATGCCCGCTTCTGGCTCCGAAGACATTGACGGCATAGACGATGATGCCAATAAGGACCAAGGCCAAGACCTGCCAGTCATCAGGCGTGGGACGGCCACCTCTTCATATGACATGTACATGATCGATACACTTCAAAATCCTCGCGGCAAGGATAAGGGAGATCCAGCTGAAACTCGTGAGACACAGTCTAATTTCCGGTTCCCCAAATGCCGCCCCAAGTCACGCCGCAGCAACGATGGCGTTGGAGAAAATAGTACTCCAGACGGCGCTGAAAGCAATGAAGACCCTGTGGGAGAAATATCCGAACATGAGGAATAGGAAAACGGGCAAGCCAGCCCCGATGAACAGGCCCCGCCTAGCGACGGTTTGGAAGACGACAACTACCTTCCACTCTCCGAAGATGAGGTAAGCCTCGGCAACAAAGACTTCATCATACCCAAAGAGCCCCTCGAGCAGGAGCGCTGCAAGCGCAGGCTGATAACTACGGCAAGGAGCCTGAAAAAGAGGCAGCAACAGCTTCAAGCTGACCAAGACCTACTCAATGATAGATGGACCGAAGTCCTGGTCACCGAAGAATACGGCCTTTGTGGCCTAACCAAAAGCTACCCAAAGCACAGATTGCTATACCAGTCCGATGACGGGGCATTGGAGCCCATACCATCGTCACACAATGTGGCAGATCATCGACAACTCTACCCGGATAAAGAGGCAACTCAAGCTGAACACCAGACCGCCCCACCTCGCCGTAAAGGCAAGAACAACGCAGGTCACGATCACCTAGACAACCTGCGGAGGGACTTGGATAATAGAGCAGGAAACGTAAGACCAATCTACGGATCGTGAAAGCATGCTTCGACATGCGATGATGGCTACCTATTCGGACGTGTCACACCTCGCCACGACCGAGCCGAAAACTGCAGGGGAACTCCTTTGGAGTTACGATGCAGTTTGGCCCAACATAGAGGTGCCGCACACCCGATTTGCTTCACTAATGAAGTAATGGATCATGAATTCCCTGAAGGATTCAAACCCGTCAATATTGAATCATACGACAGGACAACTGATCCCGTGATATGGATGGAGGATTTCATCCTCCACATCCATATGGCCCATGGGGACTATCTCCACGCTGTTACATACCTCCAGCTAAAACTAAAAGGACCAGCCCGGTACTAGTTAAACAGCCTGCCTGAAAACTCCATAGGCAGTTGGGAGGACTTGGAAGAGGCCTTCCTCGATAACTTCCGAGGAACAGTTGTCCGGCCATCGAATGCCGATGACCTAAGTCACATTGTCCAATAGCCCGGAGAATCAGCCAGGGAGCTCTGGACTCGGTTCTTAGTCAAAAAGAACCAAATCATCGACTGTCCAGAGGCGGAAGCCCTCGCGGCTTTCAGACACAGCGTCCGAGACGAATGGCTTGCACGCCACCTCGGCCAAGAAGGACCTAAATCCATGACAGCCCTCACTGCTCTGATGACCCGCTTTTGCACGGGAGAAGACAGCTGGCTCGCTCGTAGAAGCAATATCACCATTAACCAAGGCACCTGTGAAATCTGAGACAGCAACGGCAAGCCACGAGGAAGCAAAAACAACAGTCGCAATGACAATGAAAGATCAGGCGACATAGTGGTCAACGCCGGATTCAGCAACCCCACGCCCGGTCAGTGAAAGAAGCCATTCAAGGCGAATCAAGACGAACCATCCAACCTGGACAGGATATTGGATCGACCCTACCAGATTCATGGCCACCCCAATAAACCAGCTAATCATGCCAACAGAAACTGCTGGGTCTTTAAACAGGCCGGCAAGCTCAATGCCGAACACAGGGGGAAGAGGCCACCAAGCGACATGGATGACGGAAAGGTTCACCAACGAAACACCGGGGGTCAGAAGCAGTCTCCATCCGAGGATCAATTACTCCTAGAACGGAAATAGCTACCCGGCTTCCGCCGCCTACTCCGTACACCTACAGAAGTTTGTACCGTGCATACATCATTACGCACTCAAGATACCATGGGCATTGGCGGAAGCACAATACGGACATGCCTGCGAGCACTCTAGTAACCCTTTTTATATAATTATTTATTTCCTTTTTTATTTTCTTCATTCGATATCCTTTAAAAACAGGTAACAAACTGGATAAACGTCGGAAACTGGCTCTATCAGAGTCCGGATCCGTACACTCACCCAAGGGGTCATTTCCGTCAAGGATTCCCCCCACCGAGGACTGGCAGTGCAGACGTGCGACAGGAGGTCCAAAATAACTTTTTGTAGACTGCACTCTCTATTTTTTTAGCCTATACTATGCATGTTCCTCCGCCTCCAACCCCGAGCATGTCAAA
>NC_057800.1:503123189-503138499 GCF_018294505.1 Triticum aestivum | reverse complement strand
CATTGGCATATCACTGTGTTCCCATTAAAACTAATCACCCGCATTGTTTCCCCAACAAATATGGCTCCCATGGTTGTTTCACAGAAATACCTTGGCATAACCCGCCAGGGGCTTGGTATGGGAACAAATGAGTTGCTAGTAAAAGTCCGAACAGCTCTATAGCATACTTCGGTGTCGCAAGTTTGGCCTTATATGCATCAACTCTGAATCATTGTCTTGGGTCAATACTTGGGTTTCCCGGCTCTTGTGCTTGCTACCCTACGTTCCGCTCTATCGGCTAGGGTAGTAAAGGGAGAACTACTGCGATTGTGCCCTGGTCTAAACCGGATGAGCGCCTCAGTAGAGAAAGCCGAAAACTGACTGTCATGATGCGGCGTGAGCTGGTCAACCACTTGACGGCTTCTTGGAATATTTAGCGATTCTCCGTGTCACACGAGGGATCTTTTCAGATCAAATATGTAAGGCACCATATGCTGCATACATACCAGGGGCTATGTCGTAGACCCACCATAAAACTCCTATGGCTAAGTGAAAGTGTTAACACCCCATAGTCCGATTGCCTCGTTCACCGCATTATCACCTCCTTCATGGACCAAGACGTTGGATAAAGACTGATTAAATGCCTTTCCGAACACCCCCGTACTTCGTACGAGGGGGCTGAAGCCGACGACTGGAAAACTTTCAGATTATATCAAAATGGCCGCACAGGAGGAATTCAAGCTTTCAAGCAAAACATAAATAGATTAACTATAAAATTGTCTTTTACAATTTTCATACACCTCACTCGAACATTATGTATTTCGAGCACTGACCCTCTATAATGTGGGCGGCCTCTAGGACGTCTTCAAAATAATGCTCCGGTTCCAGACGGTCCTTGCCTTTGGGTGGACCCTTCGTCGCAACATCGATGGCCTTGATGTTCCCCCAGAACATCTTGACTCGGGCAAAAGCCATCTGTGCACCCTCAATGCACGTTGACCGCTTCACAGCATCGATACGCGGCACCGCATCAACAAGCCTTTGCACCAAACCAAAATAGCTATTCGGAACAGGCTCAGTTGGCCACAACTGGATTACGACATCCTTTATGGCAGCGCCGGATATCCTATGAAGTTCGGCCCATTGGGACATCTGTTCATTGAGCAACAGAGGGCGCTTTGATGCGCCAAACTGCTACCAAAAAAGCTTCTTTGTTGCATATCCATCTCGCGCTTGGTAATATTGCACCGCATCGGCAGAACTCTTCGGAAAGTCCAAGAACTCGTCCGGAGAACTCCATACTTGGTTAAGTTGGGCATAGTTCGGGTCGCCGAACTTAGTTTGCAGCAGAAAGGGCTTTCCAGCCGCAATCTCCCTCGCCTATCGAACCTCCTCACGGGCTGCTCTGCATTCCGACCACGCTTCTCTCGCCTCTTGTAAGGCCTTGTCCAAACCAGCCGTTAAGGCTTTACTCTCCTTCTCTAGAAATTCACAGTGGTCGATAGCATTCTCCAGTTCGAGCGTCATCGTGGATATCTTCTCCTCATCTTGGCGCCGTGCAGCTTGTTCGGCTTTTAATTCAGTCGATGCCTTTTTGGCAGCAGCATTGCTACGCCGGGCCTGCTCCTTGGCCCGGGCCAGCTCCGCTCAAAGAACTTGAACGGCGGCAGCACCATCTGCAGCCAAATCTCAGCATCATGCTTATACCACAAAAAATGTATGTGGATTGCCCCGAATACATACCTTGCGACTCGTCCAGACACATATTGATTAAAGCAAGATCATCCCCTGCCACATCAAGCTTCCGCTGCAAATTGGCAATCTCGATAGTCCAAGAAGTGGCCAAGGGGGAAGCAGCCTGCGTTCAAAGTTCATCAGGTTAGTCCTCAAACGATCCTTTTCGATCCTCCGTTTGCTTCCTAGTGGAAGCCAACCCGAGTATCAGGGGCTACTACCTATACACAGGCACATCTTTGCAAATGAAACATAGCTGAAAACATTATGTCACAAACCTCGAAGCCCTTCAGTAGGCTCATGAAGGCTTCATTTAATCCTCTCTTCACAGACGAAATCTTCTCAATCACTGTACCCATCAAGGTACGCTATTCCCCCGAGACAGATGCTTTCCGCAACATGTCCCGCAATATATCCGGAGTCTCCAGGTCTCTGGAAGTTGCTCCAAAAGCATAATCATCCTTTGAAGGAATCTGCTCACCCTTCTTCAAAATCGCTGTCGGCTGTGAACCAGATAGTTCAGGGCTTCGTTATCATTAGCCCCGGAATCCTGGATGATCGGAGATCCATCTTTGGGTACTGACTCTTCTGTCCCCCGGTCTAAAGGGACCCTCCATGACGACACTTTAGGAGGTTCTTGTTGGGCGAGGAGGTTGGAGGAGGCATCTCGCTCTCCATCATCTCTGGGAGGAGGCTCCCCGAAGAAGAGGATCACCCAGAAAAACTCTGTGCTAACATGTAAAAATGCATGAATACGTTACGTATATCTTCGGTAACAGCAACGGAGTGGGTCGCTATCAAAGTACTCCGGATTCTCTTACGGTTTGGCCAAGGGCTTGTTCCCTTGTTGGAGCTGCTCGACAGCGTCACTTCCAAAACCCAAGCCAGTCGACGGTGGCATCTTGCCCTTCTTGAAAGACCGCCCCTCCCAATATTCGGAAGCGGCCCTTTTCCTCCTGTTTGGAGAAGGGATACTGGGTCCTTTTCCGCCTACGTATTCGGGCAAGGAAAGGTCGATTTCTCCGGACTCAGTGTCCGAGTTACCTCCGGGACAAAGGTCATCTTGGGTCTTTTCGTCCTCCCCTGCTGATGCCTGGTAAGGCGCCGAGGCCAGCATCCTTGTTAACACAGGAGTAGCTGAGTCTTCGGGGAGGGGAGTCAGACACCTAATCAATTGCACCTTCTTTATCCAGCCTTGAAAAAAGGATGATACTATTGGTATATTGCCACTGGGTATCTGATTATGAGGTATTCGGTAAATGGGTACTTACGAAGGTGTCCGGATGATTACAGTCTAGGCTGACATCTTCGATGGTGTCCGGCCATTGCCTTCGTTTCCTGAAGAATAATCTCCACATTCGTTCGTGCGTTGTGCCGAAGAAGTGCTGAAGAGTCTGCGGCCCTTCTGGATTGAACTCCCATAGGAGGAGAGGCCGTCGCTGGCATGACAGGGTCCGACGAACTAGCATTACATGAACGACATTGGCTATGTCGATGTCCCTCTCCATGAGGCTTCGAATGCGACTTTGTAGAGTTCGCACATCATTCGTTGATCCCTAATCTAGCCCCTTGTTAATCCACAATGCAAGCTGAGTTGGGGGCTGGATCGGAATGCGGGCGAGGTTGCCCACTTGGAGTTGCAGGGCTCGGTGATATAGAACCACCCCTGCTGCCACAGATCGGAAGATTTGGCGAAGGATCCTTTTGGCCAAACGACGCTAGCAAGCTTGCTCACTGTAGCACCGCCGTACTCAGCCTGCCTCCCCTCTACCACTTGCGGCTTCACATCAAAGGTCTTGAGCCACAAGCCGAAGTGCGGAGGAGTTCGGAGGAGGGATTCGCACATGACGATAAACATCGAGATAAGAAGAATAGAGTCCGGGGCCAAATCGTGAAAGTCTAGCCCGTAATAGAACATGAGCCCTCGGATGAAGGGGTTAAGTGCAAACCCCAACCCTCGGAGGAAGTGGGACACGAACACGACCCTTTCGCCGGATCTGGGAGTGGGAATAACCTGCCCCTTGGCAGGAAGCCGATGACGGATTTCAGCGGTCAGGTACCTTACTGCCGGAAGCTTTTCAATATCTTCCTCCGTAACAGAAGAAGCTACCCACCAGCCTTGACGGCTAGATCCGGACATGATTGGGGCTGGTGGCGATCGAAACCCAGGTGTTGGAACTCGGGGTAGAAGGGGTTGAGGAAGAGGCAAGCATGGAAGAAAAATACGGGTCAGTACCCCTATATAAAGGCTTCAAATATCAAATGTCTCCTCTTAAGCCTCAAAAACTTGCTTTATTCCAAGGAGTTGTACCCGAGCGACGGTTGGGTTACCCACGTCCGGATCGACAAGAATCCCTTAAAAAGGGAGGCACGATCTTGGCTTGGATAAGATGTGCCAATAAAGCCACGTCTTGGGACATGGAGCGACGGGCCAGCTAAAACTGTCCGCAAGTAGTGGCCGGGCAGGCGTGGTGTCATATTACCAAAAAGTGGTCGGTGGGTTGAACCCATGAAATATTATGTCCTCTGCGGTTGTACGTACAAGTCCGGATACAATCATTATATCTTAATATCAACTGGGAGTTCGGAAGGGGGAACCCGCCTTGCAATGCCGAAGACAATCTGTGTCCCGGACTCCTCGTCATTGAAGCCAGGTTCAGGGGCTACTGAGGGAGTCCTGGACTAAGGGGTCCTTGGGCGTCTGGCCTGTTATCTATTGGGCCGGACTGATGGGCTGTGAAGACATGAAGGCCGAAGATTGTACCTGTGTCTGGATTGGACTCTCCTTGGCGTGGAAGGCAAGCTTGGTGACCAACTATGAAGATTCCTTCTTATGTAACCGACTCTATGTAAACTCTAGATCCCCTCGGTGTCTATATAAACCGAAGGGGTTAGTCTGGAAAAGATATACTCATTACCGTAGTCATACAGGCTAGGCTTTTAGGGTTTAGCCATTATGATCTCGTGGTAGATCAACTCTTGTAACACCCAGATTCATCAATATCAATCAAGCAGGACGTAGGCTATTACCTCCAGAGAGAGGGCCTGAACCTGGGTAAACATTGTGTCCCCTGTCTCCTGTTACCATCGATCCTAGACGCATAGTTCAGGACCCCCTACCCGAGATCCGCCAGTTTTCACACCGACACTAAACCCGAGTGATTCCTTCGTTACTACTGCTAACTGAAGCTGATCGGAGCTGCCTCTTGATGAACAGTTCCTGGTGGGGGTTGGATGAACAGGATCCCGTGGTAGTAGAGGCCGCTGCCGCTGGATGAATAGGACCCCGATCGAGGAGGCATGGGGGTGGATGAACAGTAGCCGGTGGAGGGACCCCGTACATGGAGGGCTGGTTGAATAGGACCTCGTGGTGGGGCTGGTTGAACAGGACCCTGTGGAGGGATGTTGAATAGTAGCTGGTGGAGGCTAGATGAACAGGACCCCGTGGAGGGCTGGATGAACAGTAGCCAGGGAGGCTGGATGAACAGGACCCCGTGGATGAACAGTAGCTGGTGGAGGCTGGAGGAAGTCGACGCTGGATGAACAGTAGCAGGTGGGGGCTACAGGAAGTCAACAGTGGATGAACAGTAGCCCATGGAGTCCTGTTTTGCGGTACGCCACACCCCTCCCGATCAACAGGACCCCGTTTCGATCGTACGTGGTCGAACACAAGTCCATTTCCTCCGTTTTGCATTACGCCAGACCCTTCCTGATAAACAGGACCCCGTTTCGACCGTATGCGGTCGAACACAAGGCCTGTTTCCTCCGTTCTATGGTATGCCAGACCTCGTTTCGGTTGTTCCATCCAAGCCGGTTGGCTTATCAGAATCGCAATTTTGAATCGGATCGGAGCTACGCTGGTAGGATCGCAAATCGTAGAATCTTCACTATCAGGATCGTAGAAACATAGTTTCTAAGAACTAAAATCGTAGAATCAGAGGGCTAATCTTGGATCGTAAAGTTGTAGAATCGTATAACAGAATCGCAATTGTGACAACATTGGTTGGCTCCCGATGAACACGATGTATTCTATTGCCTCTGATGAACACGACGCATTCCGTTGCCTCCCCATGAACATGACACAGTTTCTCCATTCCGACCCAGCCGGTTGGCTTCCAATGAACAGGATTAGTCGTTGTACGCATTAGAGACCCTGCCCGTATGTACGTACATAGCCGTATTTACTATCTTGGAGCATGGTCATATGTACGTGTACACGATATAGACGGGACTCCATGACATACTACGTCGGCGCCTCTACTTCAATACGTGATGCTCCTTACTCGGCCACGGTATGTCGCTGCAGTGACACCGATCGACCGCTATGTATGTACACGTTCGCGACCGGACAGATAACGCTACCTTCGCTTCAACCTGGTGGGTCCCTGCTGTCATGGGGTAAGAAGGCAGTTCCTTCCGTGCGAAGATAAAGCCGCTAGGTTCCAACTGTTAGGGGGAACATTTTTTTTCACGAAATACAGAGACCCTTCCGGTAGGTCCCAGGTGTCACGTGGAGGAATCATATTTTGCGCGTAATAAGAAGGCGCTTCCTTGCGTGCGGCCATGGACCCAACTGTCAGCCTCTCCACTTACAGTCATCTTCTGATGGTTGTCGTTCGTTGACGATGCCGTACTGCCTGAGAGCACCAAGGTGGTGGATGGCGGCGTGACCTAGGAAGGGAACGACCCGGAGCCGGGGAATACGCTGAAATGGATGCCCACGCGGAGGGGAGTATCAGGGTTGACTGCTTCGGCTGCGGTTTGAGGTTGCCGTCTCCGGAGAATAATAGGGGGTGTGGGTGAGTAGAGGGAAGGCCTGGCTAGTAGTAGTATGGTCAGGCGGTGAGGCCTGTGCGGCAGCACAGCCGGCCACAGGAGGCTGGAGCAAGCGGTACGACGGGCGCAGGTTTGGGCGGCTGGAGCAACAAGACCAGAGGTTGAAGACACAACTTAGACATTGGATTAACATTGAACGGTCAGTGCAGCTAGAATCGTTTATTGACTAAGTTGACAAAGCCCTATGTTCGGGTTAACTTAGTAGGCCCACAAGTCAGCCTCCAAATCTGGTGGGTCCCAGCTAGCAGGGGGAATCAATTTTTTTGCGTAATAAGGTGGCACTTCCTTGCGTGTGAAGATGTTTTCTGGTTTTTTTATTTCTTCTTTTTTGAGTTAGAATAAAAACAAAACACTTAAGCATCTTCGGTACAATCTATATTTTCATGAAAAGGATCATAATAAAGCTGGTGGGTCCCAGCTATCACGGAGAGGAAACTTTCTATTTCCGCGTAATAAAGGAAGCACTTCCTTGTGTGCAAAGATGTAGCTGGTGGGTCAAACCTGTCAGGGGGAGAAATTATTTGTTTTCGCATAATACGGGGGCACTTGTTGCGTCCGGCCATGGGCATGTGGGTCCCTACTGTCAGCCAATTGATGTCTACTACGCAACCTTCTTCTTGTAGACATTGTTGGGCCTCCAAGTGTAGAGGTTTGTAGGACAGTAGCAATTTTCCCTCAAGTGGATGACCTAAGGTTTATCAATTCGTGGGAGCCATAAAATGAAGATGGCCTCTCTCAAACAACCCTACAACCAAATAACAAAGAGTCTCTTGTATCCCCCACACACCCAATACAATGGTAAATTGTATGGGTGCACTAGTTCGACGAAGAGATGGTGATACAAGTGCAATATGGATAGTAGATATAGGTTTTTGTAATTTGAAAATATAGAAACAGCAAGGTAACTAGTAACAAAAGTGAGCGTAAACGGTATTACAAAGCTTAGAAACAAGGCCTAGGGTTCATACTTTCACTAGTGCAAGTTCTCTCAACAATGATAACATAATTAGATCATATAACAATCCCTAAATGTGCAATAAAGAGTCACCCAAAAGTCACTAATAGCAGAGAACAAACGAATAGATTATTGTAGGGTACGAAACCACCTCAGAGTTATTCTTTCTAATCGATCTATTGGCTTATTCCTATAAGTGTCACAAACAGCCCTAGAGTTCATACTAAAATAACACCTTAAGACACACATCAACCCAAACCCTAATGTCACCTAGATACTCCAATGTCACCACAAGGATCCGTGGGTTTGATTATAAGATATGCATCACACAATCTTGGATTCGTCTATTAAAACCAACACAAAGAACTTCAAAGAGTGCCCCAAAGTTTCTACCGGAGAGTCAAGACGAAAATGTGTGCCAACCCCTATGAATATGTTCACAAGGTCATAGAACCCACAAGTTGATCACCAAAACATACATCAATTAGATCACGTGAATATCCCATACTAACAATAGATAAACACATGCAAGACATACATCAAGTGTTCTCAAATCCTTAAAGACTCAATCCGATAATATAACTTCATAGGGAAAACTCAATCCATTACAAGATGGTAGAGGGGGAGAAACATCATAAGATCGAACTATAATAGCAAAGCTCGCGGTACATCAAGATCGTGCCAAATCAAGAACACGAGAGAGAGAGAGAGAGAGAGATCAAATACATAGGTACTGGTACAAACCCTCAGCCTCGAGGGTGAACTACTCCCCCCCTCATCATGGAGAGCACCGACATGATGAAGATGGCCACCGGTGATGATTTCCCCCTCCTGCAAGGTGCTGGAACAGGGTCCCGATTAGTTCTTGGTGGCTATAGAGGCTTGCAGTGGCTGAACTCCCGATCTAGGTTTATTTCTGGGGGGGGTTATATTTATAGGAATTTTTGGTGTTGAGAATAAGTCAAGGGGGTGCACGAGTCAACCACAAGGTCGGTGGGCGCACCTAGGGGGGTGGGTGCCGCCCTCCACCCTTGTGGAGGCCTGATGGCTCTTCTGGCCCAACTATTTTGCTTCGGGGGCTTCTTCTGGTCCATAAAAAATCACCGTAAATTGTCAGGTCATTTGGACTCTGTTTGATATTCCTTTTCTGTAAAATTCAAAAACAAGCAAAAAATAGAAACTGACACTGGGCTCTATGTTAATAGGTTAGTCCCAAAAATCATATAAAATAGCATATAAAACATCCAAGATTGATAATATAATAGCACGGAACAATAAGAAATTATAAATACATTGGAGACGTATCAAGCATCCCCAAGCTTAATTCCTGCTCGTCCTATAGTAGGTAAACGATAAAAACAGAATTTTTGATGTGGAATCCTACCGAACATATTTATGAATGTAATACTTACTAGCACATATGCCTGTGTGTTGCAACGGGAAAAATTGATATTTTGTGCAAGTATAATGTCCCACAACATCGAGTTCATTATGAAGAACATGCTGCAACGCAGCATCCTTCTACAAAATGAACATAAAAATACGTTGCAATTTAGCCGTCTTTATATTTTCTTTGCCGGGCATAATCTTCCACCGATTGCATTTTAAGTATATTTAATGGAATTTAAGTATAATCCTTTCATTAATTACCATAACGTTCACACCTGTTTTCTAATTTAGTAGCCCTAACACATTGAAGCCTACAGATCCTTTCCTTTTAATTATCGTACCTTTTTACCTCAAATCCTTCATGTAGAATTTATTAAGACCACAATATTTATTTTAGTTATTCCACCGGTTTACCCATAATTCGTTGTTTAATTAGCCACATTCGTTTAAATATTCTATTTAAGCCCACAATCCTTCCTTTGTTAGCTCATTTGCTTAATTATCTCGCCCTAAACATGATGACTGCCACTCGTATATTTAGAGCGAGTTGGGATTAGTAAATGTGAAAGCCCCATAGGTCATTGGTTGTTTTACATCGAAGAGCTAGACAGGAGGTCCTATGTTCAGTTCCCACAATGTTGATTTATTTTGACCTAATTATTTTTTGCGGTCTTTATGAAAGCCCATAAAAGGTCCATCAACATACAAGTACTTGGCGCAGATCGCTTTGCATGTGTAAACCAAACGAAAAGGACTAAACCAAACCAATTATTTTTCGCAGTCTCTATGAAAGCCCATAAGAGGCCCATCAACATACAAGTACTTGGCCCAGATTGCTTAGCGTGTGTGAACCAAACGAAAAGGACTAAACCAAACCAAGAATATCTATTCCCTTTAATAGTAGGTATAGATTTATTGTGACATGAATGTTCAGATATGTATGATTCAAAACAAAAGTTTAATGGACATAAAAAAATAATACTTCAAGCATACTAACAAGGCAATTATGTCTTCTCAAAATAACATGGCCAAAGAAAGATTATCCCTACAAAATCATATAGTCTGGCTATCCTCCATCTTCATCACACAAAATATTAAAATCATGCACAACCCTGATGGCAATTGTTTAATAATTTTAATGTTCTCAATCCTTTTCAACTTTCACGCAATACATGAGCGTGAGCCATGGACATAGCACTATAGGTGGAATAGAAGGTGGTTGTGGAGAAGACAAGAAGGAGATACTCTCACATCAACTTGGTGTATCAATGGGCTATGGAGATGCCCATCAATAGATATCAATGTGAGTGAGTAGGGATTTCCATGCAACGGTTGCACAAGAGCTATAAGTTTATGAAAGCTCAAAAAGAATCTAAGTGGGTATGCACCCAACTTGCTTTCTCATGAAGACCTAAGGAAGCCCATCGTTGGAATATACAAGCCAAGTTCTATAATGAAAAATTCCCACTACTATATGAAAGTGACAACATAGGAGACTATCTATCATGAAGATCATGGTGCTACTTCGAAGCACAAGTGTGGTAAAAGGATAGTTGCATTGCCACTTCTCTCTTTTCTCTCTTTTTCTTATTTTTTGGCCTTCTCTTTTTTTGGCCTCTTTTTTATTTTTTTATTTTTCATCCGGAGTCTCATCCCGACTTGTGGAGGAATAATAGTCTCCATCATCCTTTCCTCACATGGGACAATGATCTAATAGTGAAGATCATCACACCTTTATTTACTTATAACTCAAGAATTACAATTCGATACTTAGAACAAAATATAACTCTATATGAATGCCTCCAGTGGTGTACCGGGATGTGCAATGAATCAAGAGTGACATGTATAAAAGAATTAGGAATGGTGGCTTTGCCACAAATACGATGTCAACTACATGATCATGCATAGCAATATGACAATGATGGAGCGTGTCATAATAAACGGAATGTTGGAAAGTTGCATGGCAATATATCTCAGAATGGCTATGGAAATGCCATAATAGGTAGGTATGGTGGCTGTTTTGAGGAAGGTATATGGTGGGTTCAAGGTACCGGCAAAAGTTGTGTGGTACTAGAGAGGCTAGCAATGGTGGAAGAGTGAGAGTGCGTAAAATCCATGGACTCAACATTAGTCATAAAGAACTCACATACTTATTGAAAAAATCTATTAGTCATCGAAACAAAGTACTACGCACATGCTCCTAGGGGGATGGATTGGTAGGAAAAGACCATCGCTCATCCCCGACCGACACTCATAAGGAAGACAATCAATAAATAAATCATGCTCCGACTTCCTCACATAACGGTTCACCATATGTGCACGCTACGGGAGTCACAAACTTTAACACAAGTATTTCTACAAATCCACAATTACTCACTAGAATGACTCTAATATCACCATCCCTATATCTCAAAATAATCATAAGGAATCAAACTTCTCATAGTATTCGATGCACTTTATATGAAAGTTATAATTATATCCCTCTTGGATGCCCATCATATTAGGACTAAATTCATAACCTAGGAAAATTACCATGCTGTTTAAATACTCTCAAAATGATATAAGTGAATCATGAGAGTTCAACAATTTCTTCAAAATAAAACTACCGTCGTGCTCTAAAAAGATATAAGTGAAGCACTAGAGCAAAAGACAAACTACAAAAGATAAAAGTGAAGATCAATAAGTAGTTGAATAATTATGCAACTATGTGAAGACTCCCTATCATAAATAAAATTTTAGATCTTAAGTACTTTATTCAAACAGCAAGCAAAACAAAATAAAATGACATGACACTCCAAGCAAAAGACAGATCATGTGGTGAATAAAAATATAGCTCCAAGTAAGATTATAGATGGATTGAAGATGAAAGAGGGGATGCCATCCGGGGCATCACCAAGCTTAGTTGATTGGGTATTCCTTGAATATTACCTTGGGGTGCCTTGGGCATCCCCAAGCTTAGGCTCTTTCCACTCCTTATTGCATATTCCATCGAAACTTTACCCAAAACTTGAAAACTTCACAACACAAAACTTAACAAAAAACTCGTAAGCTCCGTTAGTATAATAAAGCAAATCACCACTTAGGTATTGTTTTGAACTCATTCTAAATTTATATTGGTTTTATATCTACTGTATTCCAACTTCTCCATGGTTCATAGCCTCCGATACTACTCATAGATTCATCAAAATAAGCAAAAAACACATAGAAAACAGAATCTGTCAAGAACAGAACAGTCTGTGGTAATCTGTAACTCTAGAATACTTCTGTAACTCCAAAAATTCTGAAAAATTAGGACAACCTGAAAATTTTGTTTATTAATATTATGAAAAAGGAATCAATTTTTATCGCTCTTCTATTAAAAACGATAATTGTTTTCATGAGCACAAAAGTTTCTATTTTTCAGCGAGATCAAATCAACTATGACCATAGACCATCCCAAAGGTCTTACTTGGCACTTTGTTGAAACAAAAGATATAAAACATGATTAATACAGTAGCATAATCATGTGAACACACAAAAACAGTAGGGGTAAATATTGGGTTGTCTCCCAACAAGCGCTTTTCTTTAATGCCTTATTAGCTAGGCATGATGATTTTCAATGATGCTCACATAAAAGAGAAAAATTGAAACATAATGGGAGCATCATGAAGCATATGACAATCACATTTAAGTCTAACACACTTCCTATGCATAGGGATTTTGTGAGCAAACAACTTATGGGAGCAAGAATCAACTAGCATAGGAAGGTAAAGCAAGCATAACTTCAAGATTTTCAACACATAGAGAGGAAACTTGATATTATTGCAATAGGTAGAAGCATATGTTACTCCCTCATAATAATTTTCAGCAGCATCATGAATGAATTCAACAATATAACTATCACAGAAAGCATTATTTTCATGATGCACAAGCATATAAATTTTACTACTCACCACATAAGCAAAATTCTTCTCATTCGGAATAGTGGGAGCTAACTCAACAAAATAACTATCATGTGAGGCATAATCCAATTGAAAATTAAAATCACGATGACAAGTTTCATGGTTATCGTTATTCTTAATAGCATACATGTCATCATAATAATCATCATAGATAGCAACTTTGTTCTCATAATCAATTGAAACCTCTTCCAAAATAGTGGATTCATCACTAATTAAAGCCATGACCTCTCCAAATCCACATTCATCATTATTACAATAAGATTCAACACCATACAAAATAGTGGGATCATTACCTAGAGTTGACACTCTCCAAGCCCACTTTCATCAATATAATCATCATAAATAGGAGGCATGCTATCATCATAAAAAATTTGCTCATCAAAACTTAGGGGGGCAAAAAATATCATCTTCATTAAACATAGCATCCCCAAGCTTGTGGCTTTGAATATCAATAGCATCATGGATATTAAATAAATTCATACTAACAACATTGCAATCATGCTCATCATACAAAGATTTAGTGCCAAACATTTTATTGCATTCTTCCTCTAGCAGTTGAACACAAGTATCAGAATCCTTATTTTCACGAAAGACATTAAAAAGATGAAGCATATGAGGCAACCTCAATTCCATTTTTTGTAGTTTTCCATTATAAACTGAACTAGTGATAAAGCAAGAAACTAAAAGATTCGATTGCAATATCTAAAGATATACCTTCAAGCACTAACCTCCCCGGCAACGGTGCTAGAAAAGAGCTTGATGTCTACTACGCAACCTTCTTCTTGTAGACGTTGTAGGGCCTCCAAGTGCAGAGGTTTGTAGGACAGTAGCAATTTTTCCTCAAGTGGATGACCTAAGGTTTATCAATCCATGCGAGGCATAGGATGAAGATGGTCTCTCTCAAACAACCTTGCAACCAAATAACAAAGAGTCTATTGTGTCCCCCACACACCCAATACAATGGTAAATTGTATAGGTGCACTAGTTCGGCGAAGAGATGGTGATACAAGTGCAATATGGATAGTAGATATAGGTTTTTTCTAATCTGAAAATATAAAAACAGCAAGGTAACTAGTAACAAAAGTGAGCGTGAACGGTATTGCAATGCTTCGAAACAAGGCCTAGGGTTCATACTTTCACTAGTGCAAGTTCTCTCAACAATAATAACATAATTAGATCATATAACAATCCCTCAACATGCAACGAAGAGTCACTCCAAAGTCACTAATAGCGAAGAACAAATGAAGAGATTATTTTAGGGTACGAAACCACCTCAAAGTTATTCTTTCTGATCGATCTATTGGGCTATTCCTATAAGTGTCACAAAAAACCCTAGAGTTCGTACTAAAATAACACCTTAAGACACACATCAACCAAAACCCTAATGTCACCTAGATACTCCAATGTCACCACAAGTATGCGTGGGTTAGATTATATGATATGCATCACACAATCTCAGATTCATCTATTCAAACCAACACAAAGAACTTCAAAGAGTGCCCCAAAGTTTCTACCGGAGAGTCAAGACGAAAACATGTGCCAAGCCCTATGCATAAGTTCACAAGGTCACAGAACCCGCAAGTTGATCACCAAAACATACATCAAGTAGATCATGTGAATATCCTATTGTCACCACAGATAAACACATGCAAGACATACATCAAGTGTTCTCAAATCCTTAAAGAATCAATCTGATAAGATAACTTCAAAGGGAGAACTCAATCCATTACAAGAAGGTAGAGGGGGAGAAACATAGTAAGATCCAACTATAGTAGCAAAGCTCGCGGTACATAAATGTAACACCCCGGATGTAACTTTCCCAATTTGTACTCCAACTCTTGTCGTTCCCGGCGTTAAGTTATTTTATTTCCTCGGGTTCAGGTCTTTGTCTCCGTGTGTTGTTATCGTTGTCATGCATCTCATATCATGTCATCATGTGCATTGCATTTGCATACGTGTTCGTCTCATGCATTCGAGCTTTTTCCCCGTTGTCCGTTTGCATTCCGGCGCTTCGTTCTCCTCCGGTGGTCATTTCTAGCTTTCTTTTGTGTGTGGGGATTAAACATTTCCGGATTGGACCGAGACTTGCCAAGCGGCCTTGGTTTACTACTGGTAGACCGCCTGTCAAGTTTCGTATCATTTGGACTTCGCTTGATACTCCAACAGTTAACCGAGGGACCGAAAAGGCCTCGTGTGTGTTGCAGCCCAACACCCCTCCAATTTGGCCCAAAACCCACATAACTCTGCTTCATCATCTAGAGCGTTCGATCACGATCGCGTGGCCGAAAACCGCACCTCATTTGGACTCTCCTAGCTCCCTATATGCCTATAAATAGGTCCCCCTCGAAATATCCCGGATCCCCTCTCCCCGAAACCCTAAATCCACCCCTCGCGCGCGCCGGAAATTGTCCGCCGGCGCCGGACACGCCGCGCCACCGCCCGCGGCCACTGGAAGGGCGACACATGGCGCCGCCAG
>NC_057800.1:503113134-503122549 GCF_018294505.1 Triticum aestivum | reverse complement strand
GGCCGCCGCGCCGCCCCGGTCGCGCCTCGGCCTCGCCTCCTCTCCGCCGTCCCGGCCTCCTCCTCCCGCTCCGGTCACCTCCGGTGACGAACTCCGGCGGAGATCCGGCCGCCTCGGGTTGCGTGCCGTGAAACCCTAGATCCAGATCTGGGAGGTTATTTTTTTCTAAGTCCCTGATATTTTCAGTCCATATGCTCATGTTCACGGCTCCGTAACTTTGCATCCGTAGCTCCGATTCGTGCATATAGCATATCAAAATGTTCACCTCAGAGAGTACATCATTTCATTCCATTGAATCATTTTCATTTGAGTTCATCTTGATGCCCGAAATGCTGTTAGAAGAAGGCTACTTGAGATAATTGTCAGATCTGCTACTCCGTTTAGCTTTTTGTCATTTTTGCTATGATTAATGTGTGCTTGCTATGCTCTGATGCTCTACATGAGTTTTTTTAAGGGTTTTGTCATCTTTCCAGAGGTGCAACCCATGTATTTTTTTGATGTGTGTGGTGACTGGTGCAAGCTTGCAAAGTGGTGCACTTGGTAAATCTGTTTTCAGGGACTTAGTAATTTCACTAAGTCTTTGAGCTGTTTAGCTCATGATGCCATATGTTCATGTTGTTTCCTAGTGATCCGTGTCTCTTTTGAGGATGATCAGTAAGGATATTTTGTTAATATTGTAGAGCTCTATCCATCCATGTATTTGTTTGCATTTATGGAGCACCCTAGCTTGAGTCAATCGAGCTCTACTTTTGCTACTTTGTGAATCTGGACAGATTGTCAACTTGTTTGCAATTTTGCCGGTGATGTTGTAGTTGATCTGTGCATGCTATGCTATTGTTCTTGCCATGTATAGTTTGCATTTTGTGCCTTCTTGATGGAGGTATGCTTGTGTTGCCATGACTTGCACCGTAGTGAGTGCATAGAGCTCGTAAACATGCCTACTTGAGTTATATTTCAGCATGTGTCAGTTTTTCACTAAGTCTGAAACTGATTATGTTTTTGCTATGTTCACATGCTTGCAATTGTATTTTCTGATCCCTTTTGGCTCAAGGTCACTAAGGGACTTTTGTTAAGCTCTTTGAGTAGCTTCATGCCATGCTTTACTTTGCCATGTTCAGATCCTGTAGCATGTAGTTTTGTTGCTCCGAAGAGGGCTACCTGATCTGAAATCCAGACAAGTGTTAATTTCACTAAGTCTGAGATCGGTTTGTCATATGCATTTTTGCCATGCTTGTTTGAACCTGTTAATGGATGAATTGGCCGTAGCTCAGTGCTAGACTTTTGTTAAGCATCTTGTGTGCATCCCTGACATGTATTTTGTTGTCATGTTTGGGTGCGGTGGCATGTTCATTTCATTGCATTTAGATGCCTACTTGCTGTAAATCACAGACCGGTGTCATTTTTGAATCGCTTGCCATTTCCAAACCGTAACTCCGATTCCGGTGTTCTTTATATCATTTTCAAGTGATTTCATCTCATCTTTCCAGTGACACACTTGGTTTTCCAAGTTGAGGCCAGGTTCATGCATTTCCTGTCATATCTTGCATTTCGCATCCCGCATAGCATACCATCTTTGCATTGCGTTGTTTGAGTGCACGTGGTTGATTGTATCCTTGTTGCTTGTTTGTCTTGTTTGGGTAGAGCCAGGAGACGAGTTCACTAACGAGGAGCCCGTTGAGTTTGCTTTCGAGGATCCAGTCAACTCTGACAACTGTGCAGGCAAGATGATCATACCCTTGAAATCACTACTATCTTTGCTATGCTAGTTTGCTCGCTTTTCTTGCTATGCCATTGCTACGATGCCTACCACTTGCTTGCAAGCCTCCCAAATTGCCATGTCAAACCTCTAACCCACCATGTCCTAGCAAACCATTTATTGGCTATGTTACCGCTTTGCTCAGCCCCTCTTATAGCGTTGCTAGTTGTAGGTGAAGATTGGAGGCCGTTCCTTGTTGGAACATCTTTTATTTACTTGTTGGGATATCATTATATTATCTTGTTATCTTAATGCATCTATATACTTGGTAAAGGGTGGAAGGCTCGGCCTCTCTCCTAGTGTTTTGTTCCACTCTTGCTGCCCTAGTTTCCGTCATATCGGTGTTATGTTCCCGGATTTTGCATTCCTTACGCGGTTGGGTTATAATGGGAACCCCTTGATATTTCACCTTGATTAAAGCTTTTCCAGCAATGCCCAACATTGGTTTTACCGTTTGCCACCTAGCCTTTTCTTTCCCTTGGGTTCTGCACACTTAAGGGTCATCATTATTTTAACCCCCCCGGGCCAGTGCTCCTCTGAGTGTTGGTCCAAACTGTCAGCCGCCGGTGGCTACCAGGGGCAACTCTGGGCTGGCCTACCGGAAGTTTGGACAATCTGAGTGTGCCCTGAGAAAGAGATATGTGCAGCTCCTATCGGGATTTGTCGGCACATTCGGGCGGTGTTGCTGGTCTTGTTTTAACCTGTCGAAGTGTCTTGAATTACCGAGATACCGAGTCTGATCAGAACGTCTCGGGAGGAGGTCTATTCCTTCGTTGACCGTGAGAGCTTGTCATGGGCTAAGTTGGGACTCCCTGCAGGGATTGAACTTTCGAAAGCCGTGCCCGCGGTTATGGGCAGATGGGAATTTGTTAATGTCCGGTCGTAGATAACTTGAACCTTAATTAATTAAAATGAATCAACTAAGTGTGTTATCGTGATGGCCTCTTCTCGGCGGAGTCCGGGATGTGGACACGGTGTTGGAGTAATGTTTGCGCAGGTTGCTCTCTATTTTTTCTCGCTCACGCTTTGCCTCCTCTTCTCGCTCTCTTTTGCGAATAAGTTAGTCACCCTATTTGCTAGTCGCTTGCTGCAGCTCCACGTATATTTACCTTGCCCTACCTATAAGCTTAAATGGTCTTGATCGCGAGGGTGCGAGATTACTGAGTCCCTGTGGCTCACAGATTACTATTACACCAGATGCAGGGCCTGATGATTCCGCTCCAGGAGACGCGTATGAGCTCAAGTGGGAGTTCGACGAAGACTCTCAATGTTACTATGTTTCCTTTCCCGATGATTAGTAGTGGTGCCCAGTTGGGGGTGATTGGGACCGTGTTGCATGTTGGGTTTATCTTTTATTTTGGCGCCATAGTCGGGCCATGAGTGTTTGGATGATGTAATGTTATTTATGTACTTGATTGTTGTGGCGAGTGTAAGCCAACTATGTTATCTCCCCTTTATGATTTATATTACATGGGATGTTGTGAAGATTGCCTAACTTGCGACATATGCCTTCAATGCGATTATGTCTCTAAGTCGTGCCTCGACACATGGGAGCTATAGTCGCATCGAGGGTGTTACAAGTTGGTAATCAGAGCCTTCCCCGACCTTAGGAGCCCCATTGCTTGATCGTTTTTAGCGGCCGAGTTGTGTCTAGAAAAATGTTTTGAGTCTTTAGGAATTATATATCAGAGAGATTAGGAATTCTTTTTACTTCCCAGTCTCCTCATCGTTCTGGTAAGGCATCTTGACGTAGAGTTTTGACTCTTCTCTTCTCAAATTTCACTAAAAAAAATTTTAGGATCACGCGGGTATCTTGGAATCGTTCCGATGGTTTTATGATGAGAACATTGTCTTGGTGCCTCCTGTCAGGGGTTTAGTGGAAGTGTCCCGGGGAGTTGAGCTCTGAGGTGTTGTCATCATAATTTTTATCGTTGCAGTTCTGGAATACCTGAGTTTAGTACACCGACATCGAAAAACTCTTTTATGCAGTTCGTTGGTGAGATAACCTCGACGCCACCTAGTACTGGGGCGGGAGTTCGGGAGTATCGCCATAACTTGTATAACGGATGCTTTTCGAAGGTTGAGATAGATGGTTTCCGAAAGTTTCTTGGTTATGTGTTGAAGGATGGATACAGCTGGATGTAGGATTTGCTAGTTTGGGTGAGATATTATGCTTCCCCTGTATCCCCAACACCTGATTGCATAACCGGAAAGGTTCGGGAGTTTCATAGGTGGGAATTCTAGTAGCTCTAGTTCTTCTTCCACGGATATTGGTTTGAGATTGGGATTTCTTACTGATTATTCGTTCTTGATCCGTACCTTGTTGATTTATTTCTCTACCTTAATTCTGCATGGCTTCTCAATTTATGGATATGTGACCATTTCAAGAGGAATGCGTTCGTTCATTTTCTTCGGATGTGAAGACTATATGTTGCAATTTCATTCCGTTGGATTCAGCTTCAATATTTATCTATCAACGTGCTAATGGTAGTCAACCTCTTCAGGATGGCTCCTCCAACGCACACGACTCCGAGTCCTGATCCGCCACCACCTCCACCTCCTCCGGAGGCACGGCAAGCTGTGATGGCCGCAACCAATGCAAACACATAGTTGATCATGCAAATTCTTCAAGAGCGCAATCAAGGCAGTCAAGGGAATCAAGGCAGCAATCAGAATCACTTTGCTTCACTCAACCAGTTCCTTGCTAACAGGCCAAAGACTTTCAGCAATTGTGTTGAGGCAACCGATGCTGACGATTGGCTTGTGGATCTGTGCAAGCATTTCGAGTGCAGTAACGTCAGGCCTGAGGACTTTGTTAAGTTCGCTTCCTTCCAACTCAAAGATCAGGCTGCAGAATGGTTCCAGCAGTACAAGGATTCCAGAGGTGGACGTGTTATCACTTGGGATGATTTCCGTCAAGATTTCCAAGCTCATCATATTCCCCAAAGCGTGGTTGAAAGCAAGCGTGAGGAATTCCGCAATCTGAAGCAAGGCTCTTTGTCTGTCTGTGACTACAACAAGTTGTTTCAGAAGCTCGCCCGCTTTGCCAAGCAGGACATCCCTGATGAGAAGAGCATGATATATCAGTTCAGGGGTGGTCTCAGAGAAGAAATTCAGCTCGCTCTTGTTCTCTTTGAGCCCTTGAGATACGATGAGTTCTACAACATGGCACTGAAGCAAGAGGCTGCTCAGTTGAGGTGTGATGCTTCCAAGAAGCGAGTCAGAGATGTTACTCCTTCTTCCTCTACTCAAGTGGCCAAGCAGCAGAAGTATTGGCTTCCTCCTCCTCCGTTCCGTCAGCCGTATCAGCAGAAGAGCAAAGGTGGCAGTGGTTCTTCCCACCCACCCAACCCTGGCTTTCAGAACAAGACTTCGTCTCAAGCTCCAAGATCGAGTGCTCCGTATCACCGTCCGCTTTCAGAGGTCACGTGCAACAAGTGCCAACAAAAGGGTCACTATGCCAACAAGTGTTTCAACCAGAGGCGTCTTCCTCCTCCTCCTGTCAGATCAACAAGTACAGTTGTGGTCAAGCATAACCCCAAGCACGCCAAGGTCAATTTGATGAATGCAGCTCACGCAGAGGACTCGTCAGATGTGATCATGGGTAACCTTCCTGTTAACGATGTTCCTGCAAAAGTTCTTTTTGACACTGGTGCATCGCATTGCTTCATCTCAAAACCTTTTGCATCTAAGCATGAGTTGACTTCCCAAGTTATGCATAAACCGTTAGCAGTTGTCTCTTTGGGTAAATGTTTGCTTGCTAATCACGAGATTCCGGATATTTCTATCATGATGGGTGATTTCAAGTTTCTGGCTTCTCCGATGGTTCTTGGTAACTCGGATATTGATCTTATTCTCGGGATGGATTGGCTTTCTAAGCAAAAGGCTCAGCTTGATTGTGCTGCCAGACAGATTCAATTGACTCATTCGTCTGAGGATGTAATTGTCTTTGCCGCTCGGGATAATACTATCCGTCTATTTTCTCTTAATGAGAAGGGTGAACTCGATGCCATCTCTCAAATTCCAGTCGATTGCGAATATCAAGACGTCTTTCCAGAAGAGCTCCCAGGAATGCCTCCGCACCGGCCAGCTGAATTCGTTATTGATCTTGAGCCTGGCACGGAACCTGTGTGCAAACATCCTTACAAGCTCAGACCTAAAGAGTTGAAGGAGCTGAAGAAGCAACTCGATATTCAAGAGAAAATGGGTCTCATCCGGCCTAGTTCTTCTCCGTGGGGTTGTGGTGTCCTTTTTGTGAAGAAGAAGGATGGGACGGACCGACTTTGTGTTGATTACCGTCCAGTGAATAAGAAGACCATCAAGAACAAATACCCACTTCCCAACATCAATGAGCTGTTCGAACAACTCAAAGGTGCCCAAGTATTCTCCAAGCTTGATCTCCGTATGGGCTATCATCAGATTCGAATCCGTGAGCAAGATATTCCCAAGACAGCTTTCAGGACAAGCTTTGGTTCATATGAATACACTGTCTTGTCTTTTGGCCTCGTCAACGCTCCTCCGACGTTCTCTCGCATGATGAACTTCATCTTCAACGCCTGCACCAATGACTTAGTTTTGGTCTATCTCGACGACATTCTGGTTTTCTCCAAGAACAAGGAAGATCATGCCAAGCACTTGCGTTTGGTTCTTGATAAGCTAAGGGAACATCACTTCTACGCCAAGTTCTCCAAGTGTGAATTTTGGCTTGATGAGGTTCTTTATCTTGGTCATATCATCTCTGCCAAGGGCATTGCCGTGAATTCTTAGAAGGTATCTGCAATTGTGAATTGGGAACCTCCTCAGAATGTGAAGCAACTCCGTAGCTTCCTCGGTCTCGCAAGCTATTGCCGAAGATTCGTTGAAAACTTTTCCAAGATCGCGAAGCCTCCCTCAAATCTTCTTCAGAAGCACGTCAAGTACGTTTGGTCTCCGGAGTGTGATATTGCTTTCAACACTTTGAAAGAGAAGTTGATCACTGCTCCAGTTCTGACTCCGCCTGATGAATCCAAGCCGTACGAGGTCTTTTGTGATGCCTCTCTCCAAGGTCTTGGCGCAGTATTGATGCAAGAGAAGAAAGTTGTTGCTTATACATCTCGCCAGTTAAAGCCGAATGAGAAGAACTACCCCACTCACGATCTCGAGTTGGCGGCAGTTGTGCATGCTCTTTTGACTTGGAGACATCTTCTATTGGGAAGAAAAGTGGACATTTTCACTGATCACAAGAGTCTCAAGTACATTTTCACTCAGCCTAATCTCAACCTCAGGCAAACTCGATGGGTCGAAATGATTCAAGAGTATAATCCGAGTATCGAGTATACTCCAGGCAAGGCCAATGTGATTGCTGATGCATTGAGCAGGAAAGCTTACTGCAACAGTCTGATTCTCAAGCCTTATCAACCCGAGCTTTGTGAAGCTTTCCGCAAACTTAATGTGCAAGTTGTTCCTCAAGGTTTCCTCGCCAACCTTCAAGTCTCTCCTACCTTAGAAGACCAGATTCGCCAAGCCCAGCTTCTTGATGCTATGGTGAAAAAGGTGAAGATTAGGATTGCCAAGAGCCAGTCCAAGTAGAAGTGCTACCTCCTTGATGACAAGGACACTCTCTTCTTCGAGGATCATATTGTTGTACCCAAAGGTGACCTCCGTAAAGTGATCATGAACGAGGCTCACAATTCTCTCCTCTCCATCCACCCTGGGAGCACGAAGATGTATCAGGACCATAAGCAATCTTATTGGTGGACTCGAATGAAGCGCGAGATTGCTCAATTCGTGAATGAATGTGATGTCTGCAGAAGAGTGAAGGAAGAACACCAAAGGCCAGCAGGTCTCCTACAACCTCTTGCCATTCCAGAATGGAAGTTTGACCACATTGAAATGGACTTCGTGACTGGGTTTCCAAAGTCCAAGCGTGGCAATGATGCTATATTCGTTGTCATTGACAAACTCACCAAAGTGGCTCATTTTTTGCCTATCAAAGAGTCGATCACTGCAGCTCAATTGGCGGAACTCTATACCTCTCGTATTGTCTCTCTACACGGTATTCCACAAGTGATCTCTTTAGACCGTGGCAGCATCTTTACCTCGAAGTTTTGGGATTCTTTTCAGAAGGCCATGGGCACCAACATCCGCTTCAGCACAGCTTTCCATCCTCAAACTAGCGGTCAAGTCGAGCGTGTCAACCAGATTCTTGAAGATATGCTCAGGGCTTGTGCGATCTCCTTCGGCATGAAGTGGGAGGATTGTCTTCCTTATGCTGAATTCTCCTACAACAACAGTTTTCAAGCAAGTTCAGGCAAGGCCCCATTTGAAATTCTGTATGGCAGGAAGTGCCGTACCCCTCTCAACTGGTCTGAAACCGGTGAACGTCAGCTTTTGGGTAATGACTTAATCACAGAGGCAGAAGAAATGTGCAAAGTCATTCGTGATAACCTCAAAGCAGCCCAATCCCGCCAGAAGAGCTACTATGATATTAAGCACCGTGATTTGGCTTTCGAGATCGGAGATCATGTTTACCTCCGTGTCTCTCCTATGAAAGGTACTCGTCGCTTTGGTATCAAATGGAAGCTTGCCCCGAGATACGTGGGACCTTTCAAGATTGTCAGCAAGAGAGGCAACCTCGCCTATCAACTCGAGCTTCCTTCAAACTTTGCAAATGTTCATGACGTGTTCCATGTCTCTCAGCTTCAAAAGTGCTTCAAGACTCCTGACCGCACCGTCAACTTCGAGGACATTGAGCTCCAAGAAGATCTCTCTTATCGTGAGCACCCAGTTGCTATTCTTGAAGAGACTGGACGCAAGACTCGCAACAAGTCAATCAAATTTCTCAAAGTCAAGTGGTCACACCATTTCGACCGTGAAGCTACCTGGGAACGCGAGGATCACCTCCGTTCTGAGTACCCGGCGTTCTTTCATTCCTAGATCTCGGGACGAGATCCTTTCGTAGTGGTGGAGTGTTGTAACACCCCGGATGTAACTTTCCCAATTTGTACTCCAACTCTTGCCGTTTCCGGCATTAAGTTATTTTATTTCCTCGGGTTCGGGTCTTTGTCTCCGTGTGTTGTTATCGTTGTCATGCATCTCATATCATGTCATCATGTGCATTGCATTTGCATACGTGTTCGTCTCATGCATTCGAGCTTTTTCCCCGTTGTCCGTTTTGCATTCCGGCGCTTCATTCTCCTCCGGTGGTCATTTCTAGCTTTCTTTCGTGTGTGGGGATTAAACATTTCCGGATTGGACCGAGACTTGCCAAGCGGCCTTGGTTTACTACCGGTAGACCGCCTGTCAAGTTTCGTATCATTTGGAGTTCGTTTGATACTCCAACGGTTAACCGAGGGACCGAAAAGGCCTCGTGTGTGTTGCAGCCCAACACCCCTCCAATTTGGCCCAAAACCCACCTAACTCTGCTTCATCATCTAGAGCGTTCAATCACGATCGCGTGGCCGAAAACCGCACCTCATTTGGACTCTCCTAGCTCCCTCTATGCCTATAAATAGGTCCCCCTCGAAATATCCCGGATCCCCTCTCCCCGAAACCCTAAATCCACCCCTCGCGCGCGCCGGACATTGTCAGCCGGCGCCGGACAGGCCGCGCCACCGCCCGCGGCCACTGGAAGGGCGACACATGGCGCCGCCAGCGTCCCAGCCGCCGCGACACGCCCGG
>NC_057800.1:503097209-503112883 GCF_018294505.1 Triticum aestivum | reverse complement strand
CGGCCACCGCGCCGCCCCGGTCGCGCCTCGGCCTTGCCTCCTCTCCGCCGTCCCGGCCTCCTCCTCCCGCTCCGGTCACCTCCGGTGACGAACGCCGGCGGAGATCCGGCCGCCTCGGGTTGCGTGCCGTGAAACCCTAGATCCAGATCTGGGAGGTTATTTTTTTTCTAAGTCCCTGATATTTTCAGTCCATATGCTCATGTTCACGGCTCCGTAACTTTGCATCCATAGCTCTGATTCGTGCATATAGCATATCAAAATGTTCACCTCAGAGAGTACATCATTTCATTCCATTGCATCATTTTCATTTGAGTTCATCTTGATGACCGAAATGCTGTTAGAAGAAGGCTACTTGAGATAATTGTCAGATCTGCTACTCCGTTTAGCTTTTTGTCATTTTTGCTATGATTAATGTGTGCTTGCTATGCTCTGATGCTCTATGAGTTTTGTTAAGGGTCTTGTCATCTTTCCGGAGGTGCAATCCATGTATTTTTTGATGTGGGTGGTGACTGGTGCAAGCTTGCAAAGTGGTGCACTTGGTAAATCTGTTTTCAGGGACTTAATTTCACTAAGTCTTTGAGCTGTTTAGCTCATGATGCCATATGTTCATGTTGTTTCCTAGTGATCCGTGTCTCTTTTGAGGATGATCAGTAAGGATATTTTGTTAATATTGTAGAGCTCTATCCATCCATGTATTTGTTTGCATTTATGGAGCACCTTAGCTTGAGTCAATCGAGCTCTACTTTTGCTACTTTGTGAATCTGGACAGATTGTCAACTTGTTTGCAATTTTGCCGGTGATGTTGTAGTTGATCCGTGCATGCTATGCTATTGTTCTTGCCATGTATAGTTTGCATTTTGTGCCTTCTTGAAGGAGGTATGCTTGTGTTGCCATGACTTGCACCGTAGTGAGTGCATAGAGCTCGTAAACATGCCTACTCGAGTTATATTTCAGCATGTGTCAGTTTTTCACCAAGTCTGAAACAAATTATGTTTTTGCTATGTTCACATGCTTGCAATTGTATTTTCTGATCCCTTTTGGCTCAAGGTCACTAAGGGACTTTTGTTAAGCTCTTTGAGTAGCTTCATGCCATGCTTTACTTTGCCATGTTCAGATCCTGTAGCATGTAGTTTTGCTGCTCCGAAGAGGGCTACCTGATCTGAAATTCCAGACAAGTGTTAATTTCACTAAGTCTGAGATCGGTTTGTCATATGCATTTTTGCCATGCTTGTTTGAACCTGTTAATGGATGAATTGGCCGTAGCTCAGTGCTAGACTTTTGTTAAGCATCTTGTGTGCATCCCTGCCATGTATTTTGTTGTCATGTTTGGGTGCGGTGGCATGTTCATTTCATTCCATTTAGATGCCTACTTGCTGTAAATCACAAACCGGTGTCATTTTTGAATCGCTTGCCATTTCCAAACCGTAACTCCGATTTCGGTGTTCTTTATATCGTTTTCAAGAGATTTCATCTCATCTTTCCAGTGACACACTTGGTTTTCCAAGTTGAGGCCAGGTTCATGCATTTCCTGTCATATCTTGCATTTCGCATCCCGCATAGCATACCATCTTTGCATTGCGTTGTTTGAGTGCACGTGGTTGATTGTATCCTTGTTGCTTGTTTGTCTTGTTTGGGTAGAGCAGGGAGACGAGTTCGCTAATGAGGAGCCCGTTGAGTTTGCTTTCAAGGATCCAGTCAACTCTGACAACTGTGCAGGCAAGATGATCATACCCTCGAAATCACTACTATCTTTGCTATGCTAGTTTGCTCGCTCTTTTGCTATGCCATTGCTACGATGCCTACCACTTGCTTGCAAGCCTCCCAAATTGCCATGTCAAACCTCTAACCCACCATGTCCTAGCAAACCATTGATTGGCTATGTTACCGCTTTGCTCAGCCCCTCTTATAGCGTTGCTAGTTGCAGGTGAAGATTGGAGGCCGTTCCTTGTTGGAACATCTTTTATTTACTTGTTGGGATATCATTATATTATCTTGTTATCTTAATGCATCTATATACTTGGTAAAGGGCGGAAGGCTCGGCCTCTCGCCTAGTGTTTTGTTCCACTCTTGCCGCCCTAGTTTCCGTCATATCGGTGTTATGTTCCTGGATTTTGCGTTCCTTACGCGGTTGGGTTATAATGGGAACCCCTTGATATTTCGCCTTGATTAAAGCTTTTCCAGCAATGCCCAACATTGGTTTTACCATTTTCCACCTAGCCTTTTCTTTCCCTTGGGTTCTGCACACTTAAGGGTCATCATTATTTTAACCCCCCCGGGCCAGTGCTCCTCTGAGTGTTGGTCCAAACTGTTAGCCGCCGGTGGCTACCAGGGGCAACTCTGGGCTGGCCTACCGGAATTTTGGACAATCTGAGTGTGCCCTGAGAAAGAGATATGTGCAGCTCCTATCGGGATTTGTCGGCACATTCGGGCGGTGTTGCTGGTCTTGTTTTAACCTGTCGAAGTGTCTTGAATTACCAAGATACCGAGTCTGATCGGAACGTCTTGGGAGGAGGTCTATTCCTTCGTTGACCGTGAGAGCTTGTCATGGGCTAAGTTGGGACTCCCCTGCAGGGATTGAACTTTCGAAAGCCATGTCCGTGGTTATGGGCAGATGGGAATTTGTTAATGTCCGGTTGTAGATAACTTGAACCTTAATTAATTAAAATGAATCAACTGAGTGTGTTACCGTGATGGCCTCTTCTCGGCGGAGTCCGGGAAGTGGACACGGTGTTGGAGTAATGTTTGCGCATGTTGCTCTCTAGATTTTCTCGCTCGCGCTTTGCCACCTCTTCTCGCTCTCTTTTGCGAATAAGTTAGTCACCCTATTTGCTAGTCGCTTGCTGCAGCTCCACGTATATTTACGTTGCCCTACCTATAAGCTTAAATAGTCTTGATCGCGAGGGTGCGTGATTGCTGAGTCCCTGTGGCTCACAAATTACTATTACACCAGATGCAGGGCCTGATGATTCTGCTCCAGGAGACGTGTATGAGCTCAAGTGGGAGTTCGACGAAGACTCTCAACGTTACTATGTTTCCTTTCCCAATGATTAGTAGTGGTGCCCAGTTGGGGGTGATTGGGACTGTGTCGCATGTTGGGTTATCTTTTATTTTGGCGCTGTAGTCGGGCCATGAGTGTTTGTATGATGTAATGTTATTTATGTACTTGATTGACGTGGCGAGTGTAAGCCAACTATGTTATCTCCCCTTTATGATTTATATTACATGGGATGTTGTGAAGATTGCCTAACTTGCGACATATGCCTTCAATGCGATTATGTCTCTAAGTCGTGCCTCGACACGTGGGAGCTATAGTCGCATCGAGGGTGTTACAATAAAGATCGTGCCAAGTCAAGAACACGAGAGAGAGAGAGAGAGAGAGAGATCAAACACATAGCTACTAGTACATACCCTCAGCCCCAAGGGTGAACTACTCCCTCATCATCGTGAAGAGCGCCGTGATGATGAAGATGGCCACCGGTGATGATTTCCCCCTACGGCAGGGTGCCGGAACAGGGCCCCGATTAGTTTTTGGTGGCTACAGAGGGTTGCGGGGGCGAAACTCCCGATCTAGGTTTATTTCTGGGGGTTTCTATATTTCTAGGACTTTTTTGGCGTCGAGAACAAGTCAGGGGGGTCCACATGTCAACCACAAGGTCGGAGGGTGCGCCGTGGAGGCCTCATGGCTCGTCTGGCCCAACTCTTTTGCTTCGGGGGCTTCTTCTGATCCATAAAAAATCACCGTAAATTTTCAGGTCATTTGTACTCCGTTTGATATTTCTTTTCTGTAAAACTCAAAAACAAGGTAAAACAGAAACTGGCACTGGGCTCTAGGTTAATAGGTTAGTCCCGAAAATCATATAAAATAGCATATAAATGCATATAAAACATCCAACATTGATAATATAATAGCATGGAATAATCAAAAATTATAAATATGTTGGAGATGTATCACCAATCCACGTACATGCCTCATCCGATGGTTATCCTTTGTTGACAAAGTTGACCACGCCGTGCTGAGAGAACCAATGCAATGAACGATGGCGAGTATTACGAAGGTAATGACCCGGAGCCGATGAATACACATCAATGGATGCCCACACGGATTGGAGTATGAGGGTTCACTGGTTCGGCTGCGGTGTGAGGCTGCCATCGCGGTTAAGAATAGGAGGTGTTGGTGAGTAGAGGAATGGCCTGGACGGCGTTTGGGAGTAGAGTGGGCCGGTGAAGCCTACGCGGCAGCACAACCGGCCACAGGAGGCGGCACCGCCGACGGCGGTTTGGGCAGCTGAAGTAAGAATATCCAAGATTGAAGAAGCACTACAGCCATTAGATGAACATCCAACGGCCACTGCTGCTAGAATCGTGTCTTGACTATAAGTTTACAAAGCCTTCCGTACGCCTTAGTAGGCCCACAAGCCTTCCGTACACGTCACTGACTATAATTCTCAAAAAAATAGTAGGCCCACAAGTGAGTATCACATTTGTGGCAGAGAACATATAGCCCATTTGTGATTTGTAATAGTGTACAACCCATTTTTGAATTCTAATGGAATTTACTACAACCCATTTACAGTCTGTTAAAATTACAACCCATTTTCTAGCAAGGACAACGATTAATAATGTCAACCAACCTCTCAAAACAGAATTCAACCATAAATCCCACATTTTGATGGGATCCAAAAAAATTATCCCGAAATTTCGAGTCAGATTAAATATAATTTCAAAATGAATTTGTATTAGGTAAAAATCTAAAGAAATACTGCACGCACAATAAGTAATGAAATTAAAATTTCAAACAATAATATTTTTGAAACTAATTATCTATTTGGTGCGTTTTTGTATATTTACAACCCAGTTTTTATAATTACATCCCATTTATTACTCAAATCCCATTTTCTTGTTAGGCCTGATGCGTCCCTCATAGGAAAGATTTATAGCCTAGCGGGGTGGAGAATAACAAGTTGCTCTAGGTTGGGTATTCCGCAAAAAAAGTATAGTTGGGCTTGCCATTTTCACCTTGAAAAAAATAATATATGGGTTGGATATTTGGTCGACATAAAATAATAGTCTGGTCTAGATGGGCCACAGCCCGCCCAGTTGATACCCTTCTCCTGTGAACAACAACAAAAACATCGCTCAAGAAAAACTCCGCTTACACCTAAAAAAACAAGTACTCCTCGAGCTGCTGGGTCCCAACTGTTGGTCGCTCTTGTGCAATTCTCTTGTTTATTGACTATATAGGCTGATGATGGTGTGGGACCGTGATGTCAGGAAACCAGGAGGAAGTAAAAAAAATAGTTATATATAATAAGGAGGAACTTGCGTATGTACAGCTATGGCCCTAGTGGGTGCCTACTGTCATCCTGTCCAAATAAAGTCATCTCCTGATTCCTCATGTTCGTTGACCATGTTGACAATGCTCGGCGCCACGGCGAGCGCAAGAACTTATTATGCAAGTATAAGGACAAATCTTTGAATGCTAGAATGAAATGTGATCCTAAGTTTGCTACTTCACCTATCTTTATTCATAATAAGGATTATGAATTCTTTGTCGACCTAGAGTTAATTACTTTGGCTGAATCCGATCCTTTCCATGGTTATGAAACTAAAACTGTCGTGGCACATCTTACTAAGTTGAATGACATAGCCACCCTTTTTGCTCATGATGAGAAGATTCACTATTATTATATTTCAAATTATTTCTGTTCTCATTAAAGGGTGATGCTAAAGATTGGTACAATACTCTTGCTCCTGGTTGTGTGCGTAGTCCCAAGGATATGATTCATTACTTCTCTGAAAAATATTTCCCTGCTCATAAGAAACAAGTTGCCTTGCATGTGTAGCGACCAGACCTCAAACAGTCTGATCTCTGTGCTCCGGTGTCATCCCTGGATTAGTAATGCTGACACCACACAATACTCGGAGGATTTATAACAGAGTAGCAATCACACACTTATTACATCGAGTGTCTCCATAGAGAACTTATTATAATAAATATGGCTTAAGGCCATATAATAACGATAACAGCGGAAGGCTTGGAAGATAAGTGAGTCCATCAACTCCAACGGCATCACTGAGTATAGAACCATGACCTAAAAACTCCTTAATCGTCGTCTGAAAAGTCTGCAACATTAACGTTGCAGCCCGAAACGGGTCAGCACATGGAATGTGTTGGCAAGGTAACACATAGAGGGTAATGGAATGAAACAGCTATACTATATGCATATTTGGCTGGTGGAAAGCTCTGTGGTTACAGTTTTGCGTAAAGCCAATTTTTCCCTACTTCAAAGGAATAAATTTAATTACTATCATGGTGGTTGTTAAACATTGAGAATGGTTGACAGCATTCTCAATCCTAATTAAGCATCAACATTAAACAAAACCCAACAAAATTAATTTAGAGTAACATGTTGAGATTCACATGATAATCCAGGTACTAGATACTCAAGATGTCCATAACCGGGGACACGGCTAACCATGATTAGTTTGTTACATTCTTTAGAGGTTTGCGCACTTTTACCCACAAGACTCGATCGCCTCCGTTTGGTTTCTCGCACTACATGGTGTTTGAGAAGACGGATGACCGAGACATAGTCTTTCAGAAGCGCTAGCACCTTACGATCGGGTACACCGTACCACCTACATCCCCTACATCTGCTAGTCTACCAATGTACGAGTTCGCACGACTTAGGCAACTATGCTGGAGCCCATAATAGCTTGTGGCTGCACACGGAAGTTTCTAGTATGAATAGTCTCATGATCCCTTTGAGCCTGGGTGGCGGTCCAAAAGAAAACAGGCAAGTCCTGGAATACACAGGTGCCTCAATCCACCCAGATGTGTGTTTAAGTTGCCACCTTAGATAAACCATTAATTAACAAACTCACATCTATCATGGATATCACTCACCCAATCCACGGCTACTAGCATAGAATGGCATAATAAGCAAACGTAGAAGTAACTCCCAAAGGTTTGATAATAAACAGGTCATAGGTACTACCTCAACTACTTCCCATCCCATAATTTAATTAGATCCTAATCATGCAATGTGTGAGGATTGATCTAATGCAGTAAAACTGGGTAGTAGGAAAGGTATGATCAAAGTGTTACTTGCCTTGCTGATGATCCGGGAAACCTAGTGATTCGAAGTAACAAGCGGCGCACTCCAGGTACTCTGTCGCAAACAAACAAACAAACAAACAAGCATAGAATAAGTACTCATCTAATGCACGGGTAAAACTCAAATAAGAGATCTAACCAGAAGGTTCAACTTAAGAACTCCGGATTGCAAAAAGAATCAAATCGAACGAAGCAACAAAAGTCAAACGGCGAAAGTAAACAACTTTGTTCTACTAATCTGGATCTAGGGCAAATTTTGCAGTAGCAAAAACTTGTTTAAGTTGGTTAAATGGATAGAGGGTTTCGAGACGAAACTCCAGGCGCTTGAATCGCCTGATTCCGATAAACGAGCGAAAAGTTATACTAAAGAGAAAATCGGATCAGGAATCGCGATCAGAAAAATCGCGGATTAAATCCAAGAAAAAAAAGATGAACGTTCGCTAGAACGAATGAATGGACGAACGCTCGCTATTTAAATAAACCAGAAAAACCGATCTATTTAAAAACAAACTGAAACTAAAAAAATCGACGAAAAACCGACGGTTTTTCGAAAAAAAATAAAAAACGGCGCGGAAAACAAGGCGGCGAACCTCAGGCGGCGTGCGGCGGGGGCGGGCGCTGGCGGCGGCGGGGTGGCGCTGGGGGCTGGGCGGCTAGGGTTAGCTTCGGCTGGGCCTCTCCCCCAACTTATATAGCCTAACGGGCCGGGAGTCCTTGTCGGACACGGCCCTAGGTCGGTTCGTTGTTTTTTTAAATAATTACGCACACAAGAAAAATAAAAAGAAATACTAAACGGACTCCAAAAATCCCAAAATAAATTTTCCCGGGCTTCAAAAATCAAACCGCACAAGGTAAACATTTATTTGGGGCCTAAATGCAATTCTGAAAAACGCACATTTTTCCTAAATTCAAATAAAATAACGAAAAACTCCGAAATAAAATCTTATTTGATTTTATTATTAAATCCTCAATATTTCTTTATTTTGGGAAAGTCATTTTATTCCCTCTCTCATATTTTTGTAATAGAAATAATTGATGATAAAATAAATAAAATCAAATGATCCTATTCTCAAAATTTGAGAAAACTCAAATATGAAAATAATGAATTCCCCAACTCTCTCCATGGGTCCTTGAGTTGCGTAGAAATTCTAGGATCAAAACCAAACGCAAATAAAATATGATATGCAATGATGATCTAATGTATAACATTCCAAATTGAAAATTTGGGATGTTACAAACCTACCCCCTTAAGATGAATCTCGCTCTCGAGATTCGGGTTGGCTAGAAAATAGGTGAGGGTGGTCCTTGAGCAAATCTTCCTCTCGCTCCCAGGTGGCTTCATCCTCTGTGTGGTGGCTCCACTGAACTTTGCAAAACTTGATAACCTTGCTGCGGGTAACTCGGCTGGCAAACTCGAGAATCTTAATTGGTTTCTCCTCATAGGTCAAATCGTTATCTAACTGAATTGTTTCCAATGGCACTGTATCTCTTAAGGGTATGTCAGCCATCTCCGTGTGACACTTCTTCAACTGGGAAACGTGGAACACATCATGAACTCCTGACAATCCTTCAGGAAATTTCAACTTGTAGGCCACTTCTCCCATACGCTCCAAAACTCGATATGGTCCTACAAATTGTGGCGCTAACTTTCCCTTAACTCCAAAACGCTTTGCTCCCCGAAGTGGAGATACTCGAAGATAAGCTCTATCTCCAACTTCATAAACTGTCTCCTTCCGTTTAGAATCTGCATAACTCTTCTGTCTGGACTGGGCTATCTTGAGCCTATCGTGAATCAATTTCACCTTCTGTTCAGACTCTTTAATCAAGTCAGGTCCAAACAACTGGCGCTCTCCAACTTCGTCCCACGACAACGGTGTTCTGCATCTCCTTCCGTACAAAGCTTCGAAAGGGGCCATCTTTAAACTGGTTTGGTAACTGTTGTTGTAAGAGAACTCTGCATATGGCAAATTGTCGTCCCAACTAGATCCATAATCTAGCGCACAAGCTCTCAGCATATCCTCCAAAATCTGATTGACTCTCTCGGTCTGTCCATCTGTCTATGGATGAAAAGCTGTACTGAATTCTAGCCTGGTACCCAAAGTTTCATGCAACTGCTTCCAGAACTTTGAGGTAAATTGGGTTCCTCTATCTGATATGATACTCCTCGGAACTCCATGCAAACATACGATCCTGGTCATGTATATCTTTGCCAACTTAGCACTGGTGTAAGTGGTCTTTACCAGGATGAAATGAGCTACCTTCGTCAAGCGATCGACTATAACCCAAATCGAGTCATAGCCTGAACGAGTTCTGGGTAATCCCGTGATAAAATCCATGCCTAACTTATCCCACTTCCATTTGGGTATCGGCAATGGTTGTAACAATCCTGCTGGCTTCTGATCCTCTGCCTTTACTCTCTGACACACATCACAAACTACTACATACTCCGCAATATCCTTCTTCATTCCGGTCCACCAGAAAATGTCTTTCAAATCCAAATACATCTTGGTATTTCCTGGGTGAATCGTATATGGTGAATCGTGTGCCTCTTGCAGAATCAACTTCCTAATCTCCGGGTCATTGGGCACATAAACACGGTCTTCAAACCATAGGGTGTCGTGTTCATCCTCACGAAATCCTTTAGCCTTTACTTTGCTAAGTTTCTCCTTAATAGAAGCAATCTCCTTGTCAGTCTTTTGAGCTTCTCTGATTCTATCTATCAAAGTTGACTGAATCTCCAATGCTGCTACATAGCCTCTAGGAACTATTTCCAAACATAGTTCACGAAGATTTTCCGCTAACTCCCTTGGTAATTCTCCCGTCATTAGGGTGTTGACATGACTCTTATGGCTTAATGCGTCAGCTACTACATTAGCCTTTCCAGGGTGATAATGCAATTTCATATCATAATCCTTGATGAGCTCCAACCATCTTTTTTGTCTGAGATTCAACTCCTTCTGTGTGAAAATATACTTCAAACTCTTATGATCCGTATACACCTCGCAATGGTTTCCAATCAGAAAATGTCTCCAAGTCTTCAATGCATGCACTACGGCTGCTAACTCCAAATCATGCGTAGCATAATTCAACTCATGAGGCTTAAGCTGTCGTGAGGCATATGAAACAGCTCTCCCTTCCTGCATAAGCACGGCTCCAAGTCCTCGACGTGAAGCGTCACAATACACCTCATAATCCTTGGTCTGATCTGGCCAAATCAACACTGGTGAGGTAACCAAATGTTTCTTCAACTCCTGGAAACTAGCCTCACATTCCTCAGTCCATTTGAACTTGGTATCCTTCTTCAACAACTTAGTCATAGGCTTTGCAATCTTTGAGAAATTCTCAATAAATTTCCGGTAGTATCCTGCGAGTCCCAGAAAACTCCGTATCTCTCCAACCGTGGTTGGTGCTTCCCATTTGGTCACGGTATCAACTTTAGCGGGATCTACTGCTATTCCTTCTCCGAATATAATGTGTCCGAGGAATCCTACTTCCTTCAACCAAAACTCACATTTGCTGAACTTGGCATACAACTGATGTTCTCTGAGCTTCTCGAGTACCAATCGCAAATGTTCCTTATGCTCTTATTCATTCTTCGAGTAAACCAGGATATCATCAATGAACACCATGACAAACTTATCCAAAAACTCCATAAACACTTTGTTCATCATGTTCATAAAATATGCAGGTGCGTTAGTCAGACCAAATGACATAACGGTATACTCGTACAGCCCATACCTTTGTGGTAAAAGTTGTCTTAGGAATATCCTGTTCTCGAATCTTCAATTGGTGGTACCCTGATCGCAAATCGATCTTGGAAAATACCTTAGCTCCTTGCAATCGATCAAACAGATCATTGATCATTGGTAGTGGGTACTTGTTCTTGATCGTTACTTCATTCAATCCTCGATAATCAACAACCATCCTTAACGATCCATCCTTCTTCTCCACTAGAAGTACTAGCGATCCCCAAGGCGAAGAACTTGGGCGAATATATCCTTTATCCAGTAACTCCTTAATCTGCTTCTTAATTTCCACCAAATCCTTTGCTGGCATCCTATATGGTCTCTTTGATATTGTCCCGGTGCCTGGCAATAGCTCAATCAAAAACTCAATATCTCTATCCGGTGGCATGCCTGGCAACTCTTCTGGAAATACTTCAGGGAAATCCCTTACCACTGGTACTTCCTCCTGCACAACTCATGTTAAGCAATTTACTTGAGCCCTCTTTGGCACGTGTCAGGATACATACTTGATCCTTCTCCCTTCTGGGGTGGTAAGCAAAATTGACTTACTAGCACATTCAATATTCCCTTCATACTTTGATAACCAATCCATGCATAATATCACATCCAATCCTTGGGATTCCAATACTATTAGGTTTGAGGGAAAAACATAGTTACCAATCCTTAATGGTAACTGATCACACCATCGACTAGCCATATACTCTGCTCCAGGCGAGGTTACTAACATGGGTGACCTAAGGGCTTGGGTTGACAGGTTATACTTATCCACAAATCCCCTTGAGATGTATGAATGCGATGCGCCAGTATAAAAAAGAACGAGTGTAGTAAATGACTTAACCAAAAACTTACCGATTACTGCATCAGGCTGAGCTTCAACCTCCTCCATGTTAATGTGGTTCACCTGTCCCCTATTGAAAGGGTTCGGCTTCTTCCCAGAGCTTCCATTGCCATTTCCATTATGTAATTCAGGGCATTCATTGGCATAATGTCCGGTCTTCGAACACTTAAAACAAGTGACTTGGCTCAGGTCCTTCTTGGCTGGGGTTGATGTGTTGGTGTGATTCTGGCCGTTGCTTCCTCCATTCCCATTACCATCCCTGGTGCAATTGTGATTGTGCGAGCTACCTCCTCCATGGGTATGCTGAAAATGTCCTCCCGGTCTAGGGGTAAAACATGGCTCCTGCTGAGCTCCTGAATTGTACTTCCCTTGTCCATACTTCCTCTTGCGGTTCTCAATTTGTTGCTGCTTGCCTTCAATCATAAGAGCACGATCTACCAACTCCTGATAGTTGTTAAAGGTTGCTACCATCAACTGCATGCTTAACTCATCATTCAGTCCTTCTAGAAACTTCTCCTGCTTCGCTGCATCCGTAGCGACGTCATCTGGGGCATAACGTGCTAACTTACTAAAGTCCTCCACATACTGGCCAACTGTCCGTCCTCCTTGGCGCAAGTTGCGAAACTCACGCTTCTTCATGGCCATAGCTCCTGCTGAAACATGGGCAGTACGAAAGGCCTGCTGAAACTGGTCCCATGTGATGGTGTCGACAGGGAAATTGGCTGTGAAATTCTCCCACCATGATGCTGCGGGTCCTTCAAGCTGATGTGCGGAAAACTTCACCTTCTCCGCATTTGTGCATCCTGCTGTGGTCAACTCTCTAGCTGTCTTGCGGAGCCAATCATCTGCTACTATCGGCTCGGTGCTGCTGGAAAACACCGGCGGATTCAGCCTAAGAAAACAGGCTAAGTGATCAACAGGTGGTGGTGGTGGTGGTGGGTTGTTGTTGTTGTTCCCCTGATTCTGATTCTGGACTAGCAACTGCATCAATGTGTTCTGCTGCTGGATCAACTGGGTGAGCTCCGGTGGGAAGGTAGATCCGGGGTCACGTCTCGGAGGCATCTGAGGATTTAGAAAAGATGAGATGTAAGAATAAAGGGGGTCTAAAGAGAAAACACTACCCATATGCACATGAGGCAAAAGCAAACAATTCACTTCATTCAATCAAACAAGGGCATACAATCGATCTAACTATCGCAAAAATGCTCGGACTACTATATTTACATGGTGGACTACTACTACTGATGAGGTGGTCTACTAGAAATATTCTTCGGTTGCAGACTCCATGATATCTGCTCCAGCTTCATCAACATAATCATCATCGCTATCGTCTGGATCCGAATCAGTGTCGTCGATGATGATGTAGTCTTCCGGGCGAATCTCCTTGGGTTCTTCATCTTCGTCTACTGGTGTAGGGCCTCCCATAAATATCCCGATCTTCATTGTTAAGTCGGCATTCTTGTCCACCAATAGTTCAATTTCCTCTTCATAATCTTCACGTGTAGCCTTGAGTTCTTCCTCCAGTTCCTTGATTCTTGTCTTAGCCTTCTTTAGATCTATCATGTCAGCGCACATCTGGTTCTCCTGTCGTCAAATGTGCTGGTTTAACTCCTGGATAAAAAGCTGCAATTGATCTATCCTTCCGGGTGCTGGTCATCTCCCAGTGCTCATCTCGGCGCCCACAAATCTGGTAGATAGTATCCTTGAGATCATTGTGGTAGACTTCTCCAATGCGTCCCATGGCGATGTGAGCTGCCATGCTCTTTCCTAGACTCCAAGTTGGTGCATCAAAAGAAAATTCTATGGGCTCAGTGACTGGCATGAACGTTCTTCCTGGAACTTGAACTTGAATCATCCAGCGCTCTTCTTCAGGTAAAGTGGCGTTGTAGGTTCCGGTGAAGCTTGGTACTCCTATGTTCAGGTATCTAGTGACTTCCTTCAAGTGACGTCCAAAGGGTGTATCTTCATCTGGTTGCGTGAACTTGTTCCTTGCATCCGCCATCCTAAAGAGTAGAAAAGATGAGAGGTCAGAAGAGAAGAGAGTGAATAGTGATCTAGGTCTTTAGCTTAGTGGTCATGTCCTACAGTTAGCGTGTGCTCTAATACCATCTATGTAGCGACCAGACCTTAAACAGTCTAATCTCTGTGCTCCGGTGTCATCCCTGGATCAGTAATGCTAACACCACACAGTACTCGGAGGATTTATAACAGAGTAGCAATCACACACTTATTACATCGAGTGTCTCCATAGAGAACTTATTACAATAAATATGGCTTAAGGCCATCTAATAACGATAACAGCGGAAGGCTTGGAAGATAAGTGAGTCCATCAGCTCCAACGGCATCAATGAGTATAGAACCATGACCTAAAAACTCCTTAATCGTCGTGTGAAAAGTCTGCAACATTAACGTTGCAGCCAAAAACGGGTCAGCACATGGAATATGCTGGCAAGGTAACACATAGAGGGTAATGGAATGAAACAGCTATACTATATGCATATTTGGCTGGTGGAAAGCTTAATGGTTACAGTTTTGCGTAAAGCCAATTTTCCCTACTTCAAAGGAATAAATTTAATTACTATCACGGTGGTTGTTAAACATTGAGAATGGTTGACAGCATTGTCAATCCCAATTAAGCATCAACATTAAACAAAACCCAACAAAATTAATTTAGAGTAACAAGTTGAGATTCACATGATAATCCAGGTACTAGATAATCAAGATGTCCATAACCGGAGACACGGCTAACCATGATTAGTTTGTTACACTCTGCAGAGGTTTGCGCACTTTTACCCACAAGACTCGATCACCTTCGTTTGGTTTCTCGCACTACATGGTGTTTGAGAAGACGGATGACCGAGACATAGTCTTTCAGAAGTGCTAGCACCTTACGATCGGGTAGACCATACCACCTACATCCCCTACCTCTGCTAGTCTACCACTGTAAGAGTTCGCACGACTTAGTCAACTATGCTAGAGCCCATAATAGCTTGTGGCTGCACATGGAAGTTTCTAGTATGAATAGTCTCATGATCCCTTTGAGCCTGGGTGGCGGTCCAAAAGAAAACAGGCAAGTCCTGGAATACCCAGGTGCCTCAATCCACCTAGATGTGTGTTTAAGTTGCCACCTTAGATAAACCATTAATTAACAAACTCACATCTGTCATGGATATCACTCACCCAATCCACGTCTACTAGCATAGCATGGCATAATAAGCAAACGTAGAAGTAACTCCCAAAGGTTTGATAATAAACAGGTAATAGGTACTACCTCAACTACTTCTCATCCCACAATTTAATTAGATCATAATCATGCAATGTGTGAGGATTGATCTAATGCAGTAAAACTGGGTAGTAGGAAAGGTATGATCAAAGTGTTACTTGCCTTGCTGATGATCCGGGAAACCTAGTGATTCGAAGTAACAAGCGGCGCACTCCGGGTACTCTATCGCAAACAAACAAACAAACAAGCATACAATAAGTACTCATCTAATGCACGATAAAACTCAAATAAGAGATCTAACCAGAAGGTTCAACTTAAGAACTCCGGTTTGCAAAAAGAATCAAATCGAACGAAGCAACAAAAGTCAAACGGCGAAAGTAAACAACTTCGTTCTACTAATCTGGATCTAGGGCAAATTTTATAGTAGCAAAAACTTGTTTAGGTTGGTTAAACGAATAGAGGGTTTCGAGAAGAAACTCCAGGCGCTTGAATCGCCTGATTCCGATAAACGAGCGAAAAGTTATACTAAAAAGAAAATCGGATCAGGAATCGCGATCAGAAAAATCGCAGATTAAATCCGAGAAAAAGAAAAAAAACGACGAACATTCGCTAGAACGAACGAACGGACGAACGCTCTCTATTTAAATAAACCGGAAAAACCGATCTATTTAAAAAACAAATCGAAACTAAAAAAACCGACGAAAAACCGACGGTTTTCCGAAAAAAAACCGGTGCGGAAAACGAGGCAGC